>NW_026720669.1:0-9498 GCF_029784015.1 Lycium ferocissimum
AAAGTATAACAAATTTTATCCTAAAATCCAAATAAAAATCAAATGAATCAAGAAAAATACTAGGATAGTACACTTAGTCACCATAGACAAAAACACGACATCCAACGTATGCATTGTACAAATAGGATAGAAATCCTAAAATAGTACCCGAATTGTACAAAGTCTTTTGGAAAATTACCCTAGGTCCTCTGTTTATAGTACGTGGTGCATAAGTTGGCTAGGAACTCTTGGTTCTGCCCATGGAAACAACGTACTCAAAGAATCTGAGCAACATCCCAATTAACGACTTAATTCGAGCCCAAATAATTGTGAAATCACAAAATTAAACCTGGAACGATGATAAGACAAGAAAAAGGGTAAAAGCCCTAAAAAATCCGGCGAGAACCAGCCATGAAACGCTGCAGATTTTGATCGCTAAAGAAACCCTAGGGAATCGCCATTATCGTCTGAGAAGGGAGAAGAGGAGTCGGGGCAGGGAAAATGAGGGAATGGGGGGTGAAAGTTTATTCTATTAAACTTTCACTCCCCTTTTAATAACTCCCCCTCCCCCCCCCCCCCCTCCCTCCCTCAAAGTTTTAAAAAATATTTAAATGGACCCCCTTTCCCAATTTAAGAATAATGAAGACTAAGTACATATTTTACTAAATAAAAATAATTATTTAGGCTTATTAAAATTTAAAACTCACAAATTAAATTATTAACTTTAAAACAAGTCTAATATTGATATAGTTCCAGGGAATATTTAAAAATGTAAAAATGAGGTAAAAAATGAGTCGTAATTCATACATCGTCTTAATTAATAATTTTCCCGAATTTGACGGAGCAAGATGCGTATTTTCTTTTTGAATTATATTTATGAAAGTAAATAACTCATAATTTCTTGTAATTGTTAATTTTTATGAAAATAATAATTAAACATTAATTTTTTGCAATTTTCTTGGGATTTTTAATTTTTTAATTTTTTAAGGGCATCCTTACTCCGTCTTGGACTCGAGAAATTTGAAAATTAAAATACACGTTTTATGAGGTGAAAATTAGGTGTTGACACCACATATATGACAGCAGTAGTTATTGTTACGTCCCATGTTCTCATGCATTGGAAAGCATGCGAGTTAAATGACATTAGTAACAGAAATGAGGTTATCCACCAAGCTTATAGGTGGTTAGAGTGAGTATAGATGTATCATAAGGATTAGAAATTAAACAAATCGAAGAAAATAAGTTTCGTCAAGGTTCGAAATTTATTTGAATGAAATACGGTCCAAGCTATAACATCCCGTATTTTTGGACTAGGGAATTGAACCGTCCAACATGAGCAAATTTACTCGAGCCAGAAGGATTTAGTCATATTCAAGCATGCAAATTAAGAACTCGGTGTATATGAGGAATGAAGTCCCGAAATGATTTAAGATGGAAAAGTGTGACGATGATGATTGCAAATAATACTTTATGTATGGCAAATGAGCACTACAACACAGTGTATCTATAGCTACGAAATCTAAGCTACGAATTTAAAAAGCGTAGCTATTACCTATTAATAGCCACAAAAATTTGAATTCCGTAGCTATTTACAAATTCATAAAATTTCTTTGCCCGCGAAAAATCAAATTGACAAAGCTAATTTCTCATTTTTGCCATAATTGCTAACTATCGTGGCAATAGTTACCGAAATAGCTACAACTTTATTGCTACGATAAACTCTTATAGCTAATCATAAGTTTTTGCCACGCGATAAAATTTACTGTAGCAATATTAACCTTTTAGCCACAATAAATTATTTGAAACAAAATATTGTAGCTAAATCAATAATTTTGCTTCATGTTATAAAATTTGTGGCAATAGCTAAATGATATAACCACGAATGTTTTGCTAAAAAGAAATTTCGTAGCTAATTATTAATTTTTGCTACGGATTGAAACTTACTGTAGTAATAGTAACCCTTTAGCCACAATAAATTATTTGAAACAAAATGTTGTAGCTAAATAAATATATTTGCTTCAAGTTATAAAAGATTGTGGCAATAGTTACACAATATAGCTATAGAATTTTGGCTATAGTAAAATTTCAGAGTAATTATTAATTTTTACCACGTGTTGAAATTTATCGTAGCAATAGTAACCTTTTTTAGCCATAAAAAATTACTTAAAATAAAATATTACAGCAAGATAAATATTTTTACTTCGAGTACTAAAAATTCGTGGCAATAATTGGCTTAATAGATATAGTTACTTGTCATGACGGAATCATATAGCCACAGATTTATTGTTATGATAAAATTTCATAGCTAATAATTAGTATTATTTAGCACGAATTGAACTTTGTTGTAGCAATATAATCTTTTAGCCAAATTAAATAATTTGATTTCCTACACTTGTAGTTACCATAAAAATAGTATGAATACAATCATAATAAACACATTAAATTAAATGGTGCAGAAAATATACTTGTAGCTTAGAATTTTCAATGTTTCTATTAGCTTATTCATTCACCATTCTTCGGGGGGAGTTACAGAGATATAATACATGCACATTATGTTACCATTTTCAAAAAATTATACCTTCACATTTACACGAGGAAGAAAATAATACATTGTCTTTTTAAATGAAAAGATGTCAATACATGGCAAAATGAATTACAACAATCACCAAAAATCAATGTCATTACCAAAATTATTTTGAAAAAAAATTATCACCATATATACCTGCACATTACATAAGGAAGCACAAAATACATTGTTAAAATGACAAATGCCAACACGCTATTGACATGAATAACTAGCCTCACCAAAAATCAATATCATTATCAAGACTCGAACGTCATTCAATTGCAACAAACAGATAATGTTAGACTGGCTATTACTTTAGTCTATTGATCTGACAAAAAAATCGACAGAGTTTCCTCAGAATCGGTAATCCATCAACATACACCGTAGAAAATAACATTTCAACTCAATCCAATCAAAATTATCAACTCAACATTACTGAATATTAACTCATATTCAATCAGAATAACTCAATATAATAAATAAATAAACATCATCCCTCAAGAAATAAGTTAACTTGTTAACATCAATTTAGTATAAGCCATATCCGTATAAGATTTTTAAATGTTCACAATAACAAATCTTCATCATCGGGTTTCGAAAGTTCGATTCGATGTCAATATCATCAGCTAAAGCAACATCGGTCTTGATAACATCAAGATCATTTCTTCCCCGAGTTTATAAAGTCTTCATCTTCCTCAAATGTACACAAGAAATCATTACAAGCATCTTGTTGAAAAGTATCTTCACCTCAGCAGTCCAAGAAAAATAAGTAGAATGACCCCGTCAAGACAATTGACCAATTTGGATGAAGATTATCCTTGACATAAAAAACTTGTTCCTGCCTGAGATGCAAGCACAAATGGTTCATTTGTTGCTAGTTTTCGCTAGTATTGATACCTTAACAACACCATGTTTATCTATTTTCACTCCTCTTCCTATGTGATCAACGCCCCACCAACTACATTTAAACAAAACAACCACTTACTTTTGAAGTATTGACAGTTCTACTATTTCGCTTAGAACACCATAGTAATTAATATTTTGACCATTCACTACTCCTCTTTTTAAACCCCACTATTTTGCTTCACCCTATTTTCCTCGAAGTAGTTTAGTGTAAACCTCAAACCATTTATTTCATAACCCTTGAATCTTTGAACTCCATTAAAAGGACCTCTAGCCAAAGAATACAATTCACAACTTGCAAGAATTCCTCTTCTCTGTAGCGTTTGCTTACCAATGTGTACAAAAAAATAAATGAATAAATAAGTATTACAAATTGAATTGAAAGACCTGTTCTTTGAGTGTTTAGTAGTCGGAGCTATCCGGAAGAAATTCATGGCATGGATATCCAAAGAAGTTTATGGGGATGGAGGGAAGAGAACGCAATGGTCAAAGGCATCATACGTAGGAAGGAGTAAAGCTAGTCAACTTTATAGAGTCTCACTGGCAAAGCAACTTACTATGTATGGCAAGAGAGGATTGGTCGATTTTCGGAAGCAACAGAGCAATTGAAAGCATGGTAAGAAGGATTATTCGAAATCGCTCATTTAAATGTCAAACTAGCTACTTATGTCCAAAGACTTTGACGATATCCTAGTTGACTAAGTAGATTAGCTGAAAGAGTAGAAGGACCTTGGGTCTTGAGGTTTCATATGTTGCACTAAGTTCGGGACTTTGTCCAGAAAGGTATTTACCAAAAAAAAAAAAAAATTGAATTCAAAGTAACAATAAAAACTTACTCGATTGGAAAACCAATCATCGAAGTTCATGTCCCGATTGCTCGCTCATACTCTGCGTTTAAACATAACCATAAGACTTGAGAAAAGCTAACAAATACTCCTTCCGTCTCAAATTATTTATCGTGATTTCTAAAAAAATAGTTGTCTCAAATTATTTCACATTTTAGGAAGTTAAGATAAAAATTATTATTTTTTCCCATTTTACCGTTAATAGTAATGTTTTTGAAGATTACAAACACAAACACCTCGGTTATGGGGAGATGGCATATAAATAGAATAAATATTCAATGAAAGAGATTACCCCTCTTAAGACATAAATAAGGGTAAAACAAATAAACATCCCAAAATTAATATTTTCTTAAGAGGCGTGTGAAAAAGAAACGAGCAAATAATTTGAGACGGAGACTAGTGAACACAATAATATCATGAAACATACCGTAGAAATGGTTGAACTTTTCACAATTTCTCAAGACATAATGATGAGCTTGTTTTCGCTCAAACTCTTCAAGATTTTTGGATGTATCTCTTAATAACGGACTCAACATGATCACCTTCATAATTTTTGTCCATTCGATTATATCCTTTCGCGCCACAATGTAAATATCTTGAACAAAATATTAGACTTTCTTCAACAATATACCCTTCGCAATAGATCCTTCAGTCGATTTCTATTACGAACGTAACATTTCCATTTGCCCATTAATCTTACGGATAAACACGCGAGTTAAATTGCTTAGCATGATAAATTAACAAGTCACATAAAATTAAATCAAAATTATAATATTAAAAACGTACAGCTCCCATTGGGTACATCCACCGTTTTGTACAGGTCAAAGAATCTTAGCTTGTTGGGAGATGAATGACCAAGTGCACCATAACGTCAAAAAATGTTGGTAGAAATATTTTTTCTAATTTGGATAATGTTATTGGAATTTGAGTACCAAGTTGATCCAAAACATCAACCCTTAATGTTTTTGAACACAACTCTCTCAAGAAAATACTTAACTCGGTGATAGCATCATAGACATTGTTTGGCACGACTCCGCGAATTGCAAGAGCAACTCGCTCCAATAATATGAGAATCGTGACTCTTCATTCCATAAACTTTACGATCCTTTAACTTCACCCACCGGATACATTGGAAGAATAACCATCTGGAACCTTAACCATTTTCAAGAACTTGCATACTTTAGACTTCTCATCTGGTGATAAAGAATAGCATGCTGCTGGATAATACCATTTTCCATCCTTTTGAGTTGCGTGCAAATCTTTCCTTATACCCATTTCCTTCAAATCACGACGAGCATTCAGATTATCTTTTGCCTTTCCTTCTATATCTAATAATGTCCCAATGATATTATCACAAACATTTTTTTCAATATGCATCACATCTAAATTGTGGGCGTATTAAATTATTTTTCGTATGAAGTTTGAAAAAAATGCTTTTCTTCCTCCAGTTATGAATCCCTTTACTTTTTTTCGTATTTTTGTTTTTTTGGGTCTTACTAAATATACGTCTTCCAAACTAGACAACTGGTTTAAAACATCATCTCCAGAGAGAGCTTTAGGAGCAGATCGTTTTCTACTTCTCCATTAAAAATCACGTTTATTCCGCACCGCCATTTATGATTAGATGATAGAAAATCTACAAGCACCCATGTAAGAAAACTACGACCATACTTTAATCGAGTAGAAGGAGTCTCTCTTTGTTGCATGAAGGACAAGCCAAAGTTCTTTCGCCGTAGTTCTCCATCGGACAAGTAGGACTAGTGCATATTTATAGGCTATGGACCGATATATTACATGGTCATGGTAATGGGTATATGAGATGTTAAAATGATTTTAAATGAATTGAGATCAAAAAATTAATTACGCGTACAATTAATTAAATGATATGAAATTGAAGACTAAGATTAATGATATAAGTTGATAAACAATGAGTGGACATTGTCCACGTGGGACCTAGATAAAACAGGGAGCTAAGGAGTGTATATGTATTGACATAGTGGTGGACAACACATAATGAAATGTTGGGGTGGTGGGCTAAAAGAATCCCACGTGTAAAGGGACAAAGTTGCTTTTACCATCCTTATATCATTTAGTGTAAACTAAAACATTACAGAATATGAAAAGCAACAATTTAGTACACAAATAAGAAACTTTTTCCCTTCTAATATAGCAGCAACACGAGTTCTTTAAGGGGAGTAACGTATATCTTTTCTGAAAAATAATATACTAGTTTTGCTCCTCACTTCGGTTTAGTTGTTCCGTTTTTGTCGTGTTATCGACTCCGGGCTTTTTTCGTAATGAAATAAGGTGGAAGAAGATTATTTCTTGGCATATAAGGTAAGATTTATTCTCTCCTAGGTATATTTAAATTCATCCCGGTCGTAGCTAAATTGTGAGATGGGAACTACAAAATTATATCGGAAATCGGATAAATGCGTGTTGTAGTTCGGTGGACTGTTTTGGGAGATCGTTCTTATGAAATTATATGAATGGAAATTAATTGAATAACCTGGAGGTGTTGTTGTTGTTGTTAGTATTGTTGAGAAATTTCGAAATGAAAATGGGATTTAAAACTATTGTTTAATTGACAAGCGAGCTTACCGCCGTCGCATTATTGTTTGAATTATTGAAACTATTTTTATATTGTAGAGGGGCTGGATCGATGGGATTAATTATTGATGTTGTTAATATGGTTGTTGGTATTGTTGTTGATGATTATGCCGAGTTGAATTCTAGGGGTTTGTTGAATTTATAAAGGAAATGCCGTCCGAATTTCTATAAATGACGTGCTAGCTTAAGGTTAAATTCCTAATTACCTATAGCTAATGTTTGGTATCATCGACGTTGTTGTAGATGCAGGGGAAGCCCGAGACTTAGGTTTGGATTAGCTTAAGAAGCGGACAAGGTATGTAAAGCTATCCCTTCTTTCTTTTGGCATGTCCTAGACGTAAGTAATGTACGATATGAGTTTTGGGGTAATTCTATTCACAAGTTCCGAGCATGAGCTATGATTCTTATTCACTTCTTGATAGTAGAACTCTTAGAGTAGTCGAGCTAGTGCCCTCGAGTCTTCTGTATGATTGGATAGTAAATGATACATAAAAGTTCCTATTCTTAAAAGACTCTATAATGTCTAATGTCCTTAACTTTCATAAGCTGTCTCGTATTAATTTGATACATGTCTATGATCCCTGAGATTTTACTTAATATAGTCCATAATGACATCTAGAGAGAACTTAACATGATTATCGTTTGGATATTCAGAGTGTTAGTTAGTCTACTTATCTATATTAGTCTCGTATGACGATTTAGTTCGCATATGGTTACTCACTACTTCCGCTCGTGCATATCACGATTGCTACATCTCTCACACCAGTCCCGGCCGGCATGTTATCACGCACAGCACACATTTATTCACCGAGTCCCTCACCGAGGGCCGGGTGCGTCATATGACGATATGATGATATGATTATGGCACCGAGTCCCATGATGGGTCGGGCACGGTATACGTGTACACGATTATATTCACCGAGTCCCATAACGGGTCGGCACGGTATAGATAATGATAGCATGATTTCATGTGATAAGGCATGTGCACAAAGGATTTCGATTATCATACTTGTCTCCGGAATCTTTATCGCTTACGAGATCCTCATCGTATTTTAAGGATTTATATACGCACATATTTCGTACCGACCCCCTTTTCTCGGGCCGGCGTTTCATGCCCGCTCTCGCAAAGATACTGCGCGATCCTCCGTGCCCAGACTTCTACTCACCGCCGAGTGCCTCAAGAACCGAGCCTCAGACTTTTGGCACGGCATCTTCCGATATATGTATATGTTTATTCAGGCACGGGCGGGGCCCCCGTCCCGTCATATGTCACTATTGGATACTTCAGAGGGTTCGTAGATATATGCGGGTTGTATATAGATATTGTCTAGCCGAGTTAGTATGACTTATGTTGGGGATTCCTATTCGTAGCCGCGCCCCGTCGCGCTTGCATATATATGTATATATTTTGGGACGTGTATAAAGGGCAAAATGGTTGCTGGCCGAAGCAGACATATAGTCGGGGCGTTCCACATGTTATGACAACCTTGTCGGCTTATGTATCGTTTATCCGTCGTGGGTACGCGACTCTAGACAAGCGTCGATATATGTATATGAAAGTTCCGAGATAACGTTCTCCTTTAAGATTCATATTATGTTTAGATACGATTGATTATAGTTGTGTGTGTATACGGAAGAAGCCTTCGGCACTAGTCAGCGGTCACGGGGTTGGGGTAACAGCTTATTCCTCAAGTTTCTGACATCTGAGCTTCCCGCTGGGAAATACCCTACTTTCTTGATCATTTTGTGAAATCTTCCGGGCGCGAGATAGCTAGCCATTTCCCGTGACTCGTCATCACTTCGAGTCTCCTCTTGATCAGAACTAGGCTCTTCTCCTTCTTTATCTCATTTTTTTCCCGCCCTCTTCAATCATCTTCATTTCACGCAGTCTTAAGCTGTTCCCAACGAGCTCATCGATCGTCAATTTGACGATCCTTGCCCGGTAGATAGCATTTACCTTTGCATATCCAGAGTCAAACAATATACTAAGCAACTTTTCTTACTAGCTCAGTAGTTGTGATGTATTCTCGAGATAAAAGCTTTTATGGACACGGAGGTGACCCGGCATCTCATAATGGATTCACTTCTTTTCATTTTGAACATCTCGTACTCGGTGGGAGCATGTCGATCTTGGAGTTTTTACCGAGTTGTTCCCTTACGTGGTTTTAGAGCTCCGTCCTTTGGCGATAAAAAGTGAGACTCGATGGTTCTCATCCGTCCTATTCCCACCCCGAGAATCTTTTTTGGCTTTATAGTCTTTCTCATCTTTTTCTGCTGGCTTCGTTGTATTCCTTTTTCGTTTTTGACGTGGTCTCTTTACCGTCTTCATTTGGTGACTGGGGTATAGGTACTATTACATCCGGGGTTTTCATCGTTGAAAAGTGTAAGTAAATGAAATTAGAACTAAACGGTTATCCCCCAACTTATAAGTGGTTAGATTAATGGTACGGATGTATCGTAAGGATTAAAATTTATCAAATCGAAGAAAATAGTTGTGGGTTTAAATTCATTTGAATGAAATACGGGCCGAGCTCAACATCGCGTATTTTTGGGCTAGGGAATTGGGCCGGCCAACGAGAAATTTTCCAAAAAAGC
>NW_026720670.1:0-9272 GCF_029784015.1 Lycium ferocissimum
ATAAGCCATTAGCAAGGAAATGTTATTCTGCAAGCCATCCGGGCGCTACCAAGGTGGAATTATGATGACATTGTAAGGAATTAAGAGTTCGACAAAAGCATTAAAAAGGAGATGAAATGATATGTATATAAAATCGATTAGTACTAAGAGGGATAGTTTAAAGTAGCACTAGAGAAGCAAGCAAGAGAAAAGTGCCACGACGAATAAGAAAGTTGTCCATTAGTAGAGAAATGAGGGGAACATGGCAATAGGAGGGACTAAGCCAACGGAAGGTGAAGTCATGGAAGTAGATGAAGATAAGATCGCAAGAAAAGGATTCAATGATATGAATAAAGGAGATGGACATTTAAGGAATTAAGAGGTCGCTTGATTGATAAACCAAATGACAGATAAGTGCGTCGGACTGTGGGAAAAGACTTATTAAGTGAGAATTGGGCAAAGGTTAAAAGTAGAAGGAGAATCCCAAAGGAAATGATCAAAGGATATCGCATTTGATTGGAACAAGCGGGTGACAATGAAACCTTGTGGAACAAGCAACATGATGGCTCTTATTGGGAAAAGGGATGAATGAAGGTTATAGACAAAGGAAAGAATGAAAAGATTCGATTATTTGTCGTACCTAGGAATCTTGGTTATTCTTCGACAAATTTCTAAATTCACCCTAAGTTATTAGCCGAACTAAGGATTAGAAACTTTTAAGAGTAAATTGAAGGAAAGGAATCATTAAAGAAGAGGTTTGAGATGTTTTTGATATAAGTACAAGAATTATCGTTAGTTAGCTTGTCGCCGAAGTCCATTGAAGGAAAGAGAAATTAAGCGAGACATTTAGGTGTTAAATTAGTTGAAAGATAAAGTACCGCAAAGATTAATTCGACTACTATAGAAAGCGAGAAGATGCTAAAATGTGACATCTTGAATTTATCTTTAAGGAGGAAGAATAAGAATAAGTAAACTAAGAAGACAAAGGCCTAGGACATCTACGTAAATCGTAAGAAAGGTACGTGGAAATCGAAGAGAACAAGAATTTCTGAATAAAAAAAAAAGATGGGATCAAAATTGGATACAAGTAGACGGTAAGTAATGGATAAAAGAGCATATAAGGATGTAAATGATGTGCCGTAAAATTACGGGATATTCGATGCTAATTTCTTAAGCTTTTGTACCTCTTCAAGCACTTTTGGTGTTACTTTTCGTGTATTTATATCGTTTTGTAGGATAAGATGTCCGGAGAGCATAACAGAGCAAAATGGACCAAAATAGATCAAAACAAGCCAAAATAGAAGAAGCGTGACCTGTGAGTCGCGACATGCGAGCGCATACGAGCCACGTGTTAGGCAAGTTTGTACGAGATTTTGGAAATTTGAAGAAATTGGATGCAGCATCTGCGAGCATCACCTACTAGACGCAGGTACCACCTGCGAGACGCATCCATGACCGCATGTGCTGCAAGACATCTATGTACATTGCAAGACTTGCTAAGAGTTTTACATCTTGTGTGAAGCGCCGGGTTGAACACATGCGATACAACTTTGCGAGACGCACGTTGCGCACGCGAGGTGTATTTTTGTAATATTGGTGCTCTATTCAGTTTTATGTGATTTAGAAGTGATCGGAAGAAACCAAGTGAAAACAAAGTCAAAAAGAGCCAAAGGCGAATAGTTTTGCAAAAACGGGACAGATTTTAAAGCTAAACTTTGGGGTTTATTTTGTCATATTTTGACTTGGGAAATTTGAGGAGCTACAAAAGAGAGACTTGGGGCATATCATTATTATCTTTGGCCATTTTCATCAAGCTTGGAGAGCTAGGTTTTTGCATCCACACTTTGAGATTGAAGATTTGAAGATCTTGATAAGAAATTTCTTAATCATTTACTCATTTCTTCTTTTTCTTGCTATGTATTGATTATTTAAGTGTGTAGCTTTCTATTACATTACTTGAATCTTGTTTATGAAAATATTCTTGATTAAAGTTTGGTTTGAAACTCTTGTTTTGCTTATGTATTGAATGATTTTTATTCCTAATGAAGTGGGTTATTGTTTCTTTAATTAATCTCATTCTTGAATGTTTCCAAAGGGATTAGCTAACCCTAGGACTCACCCATTTAATTTGATTTGAGAGAGAGGAAAGTCAATTTGGGAAAGATTAGTTAACAAGGATTTGAGGCATAACCCTCGTCTAATGACTTGAGCTCGAGAGAGGAAAGTCACTTGGATTATATTGATTGTGCCTAATATCACACTTTAAGGCTTCGAGAAAGCTTAAGTGAAATTCATTGATTTGGTTGAGAAACTTTCAATGAGAATTTAGAAATCATTATCTATTAACATAACCTCGTTCTTAGTTGTAATATCGTAAAATACGTTGGATCGTTACTTGAGTGTAATCTCCTATTATCATCTTGTGGCCATTGATCATTTTACTTGCTTTCTAGGTTAGTTTACATTTCTGCATTAGTTATAATTTTCTCAAAAACCAAAATATTATCTATCCTTTGGCTTTAGCTTAGTTGGTGAAAGTTCTTACTTTCGTAATCGCCTAGTATATTGTTCCCAATGGGATCGACCTGACAGAGATAGTTTAAATTATATTGCATACGAAGTGTACACTTTCTTTGAGAAGTGGATTTCGACGTTATCAATTTTGGCGCATTATCGGGGAACAATTTTGCATATTTGGGTTAGTTTGGAATTTAAGCTTACTTGCTCTTGTCCAAACTTGTGAATATTTGTGTAGTTGTTTCTTTGTTTTATTTTATTTTTATATAAAAAAAATGGCATTATATAATGAAAATTGGTCGGATGGTAGTTGTTCATACTTTGATGACCCTTGTCTTTATTGTGAAGGACCACACTCATGGCAAAATTGTTTGAATTCTCCCGAGGGCGGATTATGCGCACAATCCCAAACCTATGAGTGGAGTATTTGTGATAGGTGTGGTGGTCAAAATGATCATTGGGATAATTGTGCTTATTTGTCCTTCTCTTCCCCGAACCCCTACTATGACTATTCTAGTTTTGATTTTGATGATAGTAGGGATATGGAAGTGGAAGAAGCCTCAAATGCTCAAAATGAGAGGATAATGCTCATGTTGGAGACCATCCTTGAAAAAGTGGAAAAACGAGGACTTAGTGCTTAAGGACTTGAGGCAACCACTTGATGACTTGAGGCAAATTAATTGCAATGACAAAGCTATTCACACCTTGGAGGATCAAATGAAATTATTGGTTCGGACTCGCCAATGCTCACCAAGCTTGAGGGTGTTGAAAGTAGACAAGAAAGTGGCCAAAACATGAATTTCTCCAAAAGGGTGGATTTTTACGAAGCTTTGAATGACTCTCAACTTGAAGAAGGCCTTGACAAAGTGGAAATTGTGAGCCAAGATTGGCTTATGACTCAAGCTCAACAACTTAAAGCATATGGGGATCATCGTGAAGGCATTTCGAGGATGATGGAAGAATTTTTAAAAAGCCATGTTGACCAAAGTCAAAGAAGTTGAAGAAACTTGAAATTGCTATCCATGACTTGAAAGCCAAATTGAATGCAAAAGTTGAGGTATGCAATGCTCAACATCAAATAGTCATGGATAGTAGTTTTAAGTTGGTTTCCCGATGAAAAAGTGGTCAAGATTGATTTTCAAGAGCTAATGATGAATTGCCAACCGACCAATCCAAAAATAATGCAAGATGCCGAGATTGAAGAAATGATTCTAGAGTTGCGTAAAAAAGTTCATGAAATGATTTTTGAAGACTCTAGTTCATTTTTGGGTGAGGATGTCAAAAATGAAGTGAATTTGAAATTGAAGCGCATTGGACCACATTCCAACCATTTTTCAACATTGTGCTTGGTTGATGATATGGAAGTTGAACTAGCAACCTATGGAGAATTTTGGAGATGAAGAAGAAAGCGTTTTCATTTTGAAGTTTGCTATGCCAAGAAGACAAAATGGCATGCCTCGGCACACAGGCCAGAAGTGCAAAATGCGACACCGAGAGTTGGCCTCTTTGCTTTCCTACCACCGCCTTACGAGCATCACGGAATCTTGATTCAAAGTTGGGCGCAAATTCATATCTTCCAAATGGAGGGAAAAGTGGTAAAGATAACCGTTGTGCCACGACGTTAACTTAAGCGCTTGGTGGGAGGCAACCCATCGTTTTAAAAATTTTAAATCATTTTTGAAATTTTATTTTTAGAATAGTTTAGTTTATGGTTTTTGACTAATACACCAAAGTTTCAGAATTTTTTGGAGTTGTTTTGAGCTTGGAGGTCGGATTTACGGACAGCCCGGCCAGGCTAAGCTTGAAAATTAAAAGACGATAGCGGATCGTTTTGCACGATTTTGTAAAATTGAACGGTTTACGCAAAAAGCTGTCCCAATTTTTTTGTCATTGTGCGGTGAGGACAACAAGTAATATTTTTAGTTGGGGTGGCATGTGTGGTAGCACATTATATTTTGGTTATGCTTGATTGTGTGCGGGCTTATTTTATGGTTAATTGGTGTGTTGTGGATAAACGTTACAAATGGAACTTGCTCAAATTTACCGAAAATTTCGTTCTTTTGTCATGTTGTGGATTAGTCACTCTTATTATTTTATTTTCTTTCTTAGCTTCTTTCGTTAGTCTTGTAGTTTAGGTGTAGGTGCTCCTTTGAGGAAAATATGGAAACTCTTGACTTGTTTGGTACTAATAGAGTTAGTCTGCATGTGAAATGTTGAAATGCGAATACGTCCAAATTTTTTGTGAAAGTTAAAAAGCAAGGTGCATAGGAAATAATGACCTTTGTGACAACTTTTTGGCTCATTTGGTGACTCTTTACCTACTTTTAGTTAGGTTTTACTTTGGATTATGAGATATTGCTCAATTGTTCTTGCTTAGGAAGTGAAATTGCTCCATCTTGACTAGTTCATATGCCATGTGTGGTAGTGTTTGTTGAATAATTCTTATACTTACTTTTATCATCTAGAACTTGCCTGTTAGTCTTTCGAACGCTAATTTTGATTATGTTGGTTGGAGAGATGACCTTGGGCTATCTTTGTGATTTTTGAAAAAGTCTCTTTAGCCTTTCTAGCACTGCCATTGCATAAATAATATCACTAGTAACCCATTTGAGCCTATGACATTTTCTTTGATTGCCACATTACAAGCCTTTACTCTTCTTGATGAAACTCTCTCTTTTGAACCTTTCCCTCCTTGAATGTTAAATTGTGAATTTGAGGCCAAAAGCCTAAGTTGGGGGTGTTAGTGTTGCTTGAGAAGTGGTGAAGATTGATGTTGTGGAAAAGTCAAAAGAAATGAAGAAAATTTGAAAAATACAAAAAGGTTGCAAACTTTTTGTGCAAAAAAATGAAAAAAAAAAATTAGAAATCAAGAAAATGGTTGCACAAAAAGAAGTTGGAATAATTGGGGAAACTAGTATGCAAAGGAAGGAGTGATGTTTTGAAATGAAGAAGTAAAGTGGACGAAAGGTTTTGTGTAGTGTTCAAGGAGGGCGTAGTCACTTGTATCCCAAATACTTATCCTACCTTCCCTAAGCCTACATTACAAGCTTAAAAAGTCCTGTGTGATCTCCAACCGAATGTTCTTGGGTCAGTGATGATTGAAAATAAGGGCAAGCTTATGGTGTGATATTTGTTAGCACTAGAATTTCTTTGTTGAGTGTGAGTGACTTTATGTATATGTCCCTTGTGTTGTTGTTGTTGTGAATATAGTGATTTTGGGACTTCTTTCTTGTGAGGGCATATGGATTACGATAGATTGGTGATGTTGAAAAATTTCAAGTTGAGTCAAATGAGCATATCTAGTAAGCTAGTGATTTTGAGTCACTTATTGAGGCTTGAGTGTTGTCGCTTGATTGTTTTGAAACTCCATTGCATTCTTGAAATTGTATTTTGAAATGAGGCAGTTATTTGGTTGAAGTTTCACCATTTGTAGCCTAATTATTTGTACCAATCAAAGTCATGTTTTTGTGCTTAAAGTGGATCCTCATTGAGATTTTGGTTTGATTTGCTTGAGGACGAGCAAAGACTTTAAGTTGGGGGTGTTGATGTGCCGTAAAATTACGGGATATTCGATGCTTAATTTCTTAAGCTTTTGTAACTCTTCAAGCTCTTTTGGTGTTACTTTTTGTGTATTTATATCGTTTTGTAGGATAAGATGTCCGGGAGCATAACGAGCAAAAATGGAGCAAAATAGAGCAAAACAAGCCAAAATAGAAGAAGCGTGACACGTGAGTCGCGAGGTCACGCATGCGAGCCGCATTTGCACACGGCAAGTTTGTACACAAATTTTGAAAATTTGAAGAAATTGGATGCGACGGCGAGCAACCCTCGCGAGACGCGGTACCACTGCAAGTAGACGCATCCATGACCGCGTGTCTCAAAAGTCGTCTATGTACATTGAAGACTTTGCGAGAGTTTTGTCTGACTGCGCGAAGCCGGGTTGAACATGCGATACAACTGCGAGATGCACGTTGCGCATGCAGTGTGTATTTTTTGTATAATATTGGTGCTCTATTCAGTTTTATGTGATTTAGAAGAGATCGGAAGAAACCAAGTGAAAACAAAGTCAAAAAAAGAGGCCAAACTGGACAATTTTGCAAAACTGTCAAAACTGGACAGTTTTGCAAAAACGGGACAGATTTGCAAACACGGGACAGATTTGCAAAACTGAAACTTTGGGGTTTATTTTGTCATATTTTGACTTGGGAAATTTGAGGAGCTACAAAAGAAAGACTTGGGGCATATCATTATTATCTTTGGCCATTTTCATCAAGCTTGGAGAGCTAGGTTTTTGCATTCACACTTTGAGATTGAAGATTTGAAGATCTTGATAAGAAATTTCTTAATCATTTACTCATTTCTTCTTTTCCTTGCTATGTATTGATTATCTAAGTGTGTAGCTTTCTATTCCATTACTTGAATCTTGTTTATGAAAATATTCTTGATTAAAGTTTGGTTTGAAACTCTTGTTTTGCTTATGTATTGAATGATTTTTATTCCTAATGAAGTGGGTTATTGTTTCTTTAATTAATCTCGTCCTTGAATGTTTCCAAAGGGATTAGCTAACCCTAGGACTACCCATTTAATTTGATTTGAGCTCGAGAGAGAAAGTCAATTTGGGAAAGATTAGTTAACAAGGATTTGAGGCATAACCCTCATCTAATGACTTGAGCTCGAGAGAGGAAAGTCACTTGGATTATATTGATTGTGCCTAATATCACACTTTAAGGCTTGAGAAAGCTTAAAGTGAAATTCATTGATTTGGTTGAGAAACTTTCAATGAGAATTTAGAAATCATTATCTATTAACATAACCTCGTTCTTAGTTGTAATATCGTAATATACGTTGGATCGTTACTTGAGTGTAATCTCCTATTATCCACTTGTGGCCATTGATCATTTTACTTGCTTTCTAGGTTAGTTTACATTTGATTAGTTATAATTTTCTCAAAAACCAAAATATTATCTATCGTTTGGCTTTAGCTTAGTTGGTGAAAAGTTCTTACTTTCGTAATCGCCTAGTATATTGTTCACACGTGGTGTTGGAAACTCATAGTCAAAATTATATTACACGACCGTGTACACTTTCTCTTTGAGGAGTGAATTTGGACATTATCGATAAACGATGGAGGTCAAGAGACAATGAGAACGATAAAGCATAAGAGTTAGTGAGACGGACGGATAATAAGAAAAGGGACGACCTTAGTACTGGCATAAATTTCGGCTACAAAAGAAGAAGGTTAAATTGCACAATTCAGATTCAAATGATCAAGAAAGACTGCAAGTAAGTAAAGTAAATACCGACAAATATAGGTAAGAACATTGACATCTACCTCGGAGCCGAACTCTACCTCAACGTTCGAGTGACGAATGTTTTTGAAGAAGGGGGAGAATGTTATACCCGCTAACTTTCGAGAGCATGAGCATGCACGTACTTCACCGTAGTAATAGAGTATCGGAGACGTCTTAGTGACGTTTTGGAAGGTACAAGCCATGGGAAGTACATAACAATGAAGTAAAGGATGAATTACGATTTCGTAAGTCGTGGCAAGGAAGGACAATCTTGAAACACAAGGACATGACCATTATCAAGTATGATTAGTGATAAATATCATGCGTGTGGGGAGTTGTGGAAGATTCGCGGACCAAGCAAATCGACGAAAATAAGTTTGTCGAAAATTTGAAACAAATTGGCAGAATTAAGGACAGAATTTTAGGTCAAATTTGGAGGGGGTATATCTCTAGGTATATGGGGAGATTTAAGGTGTTTCAAAAGCCTAAAATGAAGTTCGTCGAGTCTAGTTTCCAACGCAATAAACCGTTTGTCGATAAGACATCGGAGTAGAGAATTATGGACGTTACAAATTCGGTGACGGAAGCACACAAACAGCTTGCCACGGTTAACTACGGTGCCGCCGACTTTACCCACTTTATAAAGGGTTAAAATCCTTTTTTTGGTCATAAAAATCTCTCAAATATTCCAGAAAAATCAGCAAGCATAAGAGAGCAAATATACATCACAAAAGTGAGGATTTTGAGTAATTTCAAGTAACGGAGTATTAATCGAGGTCCAAGTAACGTGCGGTTGTGATTACAGTATTGTCTTGTGGCGGAATTGGCTTGGATTCAAAGTAAATATTGAACATATTGCTGCTCTAGAAAGAATAAGGTATGAATCTCTCCTTATTAATATTAATTTCACTTTATTTACGGAGATAAAGTTATTACATAGTCGTATAATAAGTTGGATAGTTGAAAACTTGGAAAACATCGTGTGAGATGTTTTATGGAGCCTATTGGTGTTGATAATGTTGTTGTGATGTTGGTATTGTTGTTGTTGTTGTTGGTTATTGGATTGTGATTTTGGGCTAGGCATATAAAGAGGGGAGATGCTGCCCGAATTTCGACAGATTCTAAATGGATTTAAATTTAGGGTTTAAGACGAGCGTATGACGATGAGCCTAACAATAGTATGAATGGTTGTATATGTAGATTACGAGGCTACGAATGATCTTAAGTGAATTGCAAGACGGGAAGTAAGTTGGAAGTCGAGAAGTTATCTTCCGGGTATGTGTTAGCTAGTCCCTTTCTTCTAATAGGCATTTCCTTTCTTATGAATCCAATAGGTGTTTTCCAAATGTCCCGCTGATCCCTTTACGTGAATCCATAAATGTTTTCCAAGAATATTCATTCTCATGCTGAAAAATTCATGATTCATAGAGTTCATGATTCAAAGGCATGACTTAACTGCTTGATAATCCATAAATATTTTTTGTT
>NW_026720671.1:0-9123 GCF_029784015.1 Lycium ferocissimum
TTTGGGTTTGGTTTGTTTTTTTAGGGTTTACTTTGAGAGCTTTTTTTTATTGTGGAGCTTTTAAAAAAAATATGGATGAAAATTTCTCAAGGCTTCTTAATTAAGAGGTATTAGAGAAAATAATACTGGTCCTATTCAGTATACTATTCTTTATATTACATAGTAAATCATGGCATTAACAATATAAATATTATTCCTATTCTAATATACCATTTTCAGTACTATTTAAAAGTAAGGAAAAGGGTAAAAACTACCTATCTCCTTTCATTTATTAGCTAAGTTTGTCCTCCATTCCAAGTTGGGGCTATTTATGCCCCTGCCGTTACGAAGGTTAACAAAAATGCCCCTCAATTGACGGTTATTTATACCCCTGCCGTTACGAAGGTTAACAAAAATGCCCCTCAATTGACGGAATCCCCAGATTGACACAAATAACCTAATTTCAAAAAAGAATAACCCACTTACCTATTTTAACCCGAACCCGACCCACTTCCTAATGTAACGAAGGACAAACTTAGCTAATAAATGAAAGTAGAGTGATATTTTTGACCCTTTTCCGTTAAAAATATCCAATGCGTGTTATTGAATAGGGAAAAGGGCAAAAAATATCCCTCTACTTTATTTTATTGGTCAGTTTTATCCTACGTTAGAAGTTGGGTTATTTATACCCCTGCCGTTACTAAAGTTAACAAAAATACCCCTCACTTTAATGAATTCCCCCAATTTCAATTGAAATTACCCGATTTCAAACGGATCTCGTAAACTCCACCCACTAAATTATTTAAATCCATGATCCAATTAGTCTACCAGAAATTGGTTCTTCTTCAAGTCTACCAATGCAAAATCGTTCTTCTAAAAGTCTACCATTGGTATTTAGAGCCCGTTTGGATTGGCTTATAGCTTAAAACATTTTGCGCCTATATAAGTTAAAAAAATAAGTTGCCAGGTAGTCAACTTATTTTTTTGGCTTATAAGTTTGTTTTCGACTTTATAAGCTCATTAGATAAATTAAGTTAAATGGGTCCGATTATTTTTGGAAATTATTTTAAGCACAAAATGACTTTAAGCTGGCCAGCCAAACACTCAAAAAAGCTGAAAACAGCTTATAAGCCAACTTATAAGTCAATCCAAACGGGCTCTTAGTCCCTTTTCAAGTCTATCAATGCAATTTGCTTCTTCTTCAACTGTACCAAAAGTTGGCGATACCATCATTGATCCAGTCACTAATGATACTTATATTCTCAACTATGAAACTGGTTCTTATTATAATGGACGCTGCCGTGTTCTGTATTCTAAACGTTTGGAGGAGAGTGGGATATGTTGTCTGTTGTGGGCTTGTGGCCACGTCACGTTGAAGATCATCAACAAGAACCTCCATGAAAATGAAAGTAACGAGCTTCAATTTCAAGTTGATACAGGCATTAGTTATACTCCTCATGGAAAATTAATTGGACTCAAGAGAGCTTTCACAACTGCTATGGGTGGTGGTGTCATCGGTGTAAACCTTGGTGTTTTGGTCGATGTGGTGAAGATATACAATGGGTTATGGGTTCAATTGGGTTATGGATTTCATTTTTTTGCGCGGATTGCCCTTCTTTTGGGTGGTCTTTAAATTTTGCCCCTCATATTTGTGGTCTTTAAATTATACCTCGTATGTTTGGTCTTTAATTTTGCCCTTCTCATTGCAACCCTGAGCGTTCACGCAGAAATCATGAGGTTTTGGGTTTGAACCCCTGCTCAAGCATAAATTTAAAAAAAAAAAAAAAAATTGCAAGGCAAGGTTTGGGTCGCGTGTATGCCGGACCCGGCATACACTTGTTAAGGAATTACCAAAGTTATGCCGGACCCGGCATACTCATGCCTTATGGACAGACTTGGCATAAGTATATCGGGTCCGGCATAACTTTGGTAATTCCTTAATAAGTTTATGCAGGGTCCGGCATACTTATGGGCAAACTTTTAGTTAAGCCTTAACTAAAAGTCTTTTTCTAGTTATGCCTTATGGGGCAGACTTTTAGTTAAGGTACAACTAAAAGTATGCCCCATAAGGCATAACTAAAACTATGCCCCATAAGGCGAAACTTTTCCTTAAGGCATAACTAAAAATTTGCCTTATAAGACAAAGTCTATGTCTTAAGGAAAAGTTATGCCTTATGGGGCATACTTTTAGTTATGCCTTAACTAAAAATCTGTCCCATAAGGCATAACTAGGAAAAGACTTTTAGTTAAGACTTAACTAAAAGTTTGCCCATAAGTATGCCGGACCCGGCATAAACTTGTGAAGGAATTACCAAAGTTATGCCGGATCCGGCATACTTATGCCTTAGGCTAAAACCATGGGGTTCTAGGTTCGAACCCTCACTCAGTCAAAATATTTTAAAAAATTCGCAAGGCAGAATTTAAATTTCGCTATGCCCCCACCGGCATACACTTGTTAAGGAATTACCAAAGTTATGCCGGACCCAACATATAACTTTGGTAATTCCTTAACAAGTGTATGCCGGTGGGGGCATAGCGAAATTTAAACTCTGCCTTGCGAATTTTTTTAAAATTTTTGACTGAGTGGGGTTCGAACCTAGAACCTATGGGTTTTAGCCGAAGGGCAAAATTTAAAGATTTCAAATATGAGGGGCAAAATTTAAAGACCACCCCAAAAGAAAGGCAATTCGCATGGATTTTAATTATTTTTTTGCACGGATTGCCTTCAAAAGGCAGCGTCTTTAATTTTTGTCCTACGCTTAAAAAAGTAGCCGAAAATATCCTAAGGTTCTAAGTTGGAACCCTCGCTCAGTCAAAAAAAAAATATCACAAAGCAGAATTTTGTAGCAAAGTAGGCCTATTCGGGCAAAAATCTGCCTTAAGGCCTAATTTTTGCCCGAATAGGCCTACTTTACTACGAAACTCTGTCTTGCGAATTTTTTTGTTTTGACTGAGTCGAGGTTCGAAATCAGAACCTCGGGGTATTTTAGGCGAAGGGCAAAAATTAAAGACCACCCCCGAATAAGGGAAATCGTGTAAATTGCCCGATTTTAATTCATCTGGGTTTAATTGGGATTCATTCGAAATCACGTAATTTCAATTGAAATTGGGGGAATTGAGGTTGATTTGGGGAATTCATTAAATTGAGGGGTATTTTTGTTAACTTTAGTAACGGCAGGGCAGGGATATAAATAACCTCAGCTTATAATGGAGGATAAAACTGACCAATAAAACAAAGTAGAGGGATATTTTTGACCCTTTTCCCTATTTAATACAACAAACAAAACAGCTGATAAGAAATTATGTCCGCATAACTGATCCTAACATTACTAATACACCATTCAGTACTATTCTTATTCACCCAACCAAGCGGCGCCTTAAAGTCTAAACAAACCTATCAGTCAAGCTTGTGCAAAACTACTCTACTGGAAATTGCAGTGCCTCCTTCAAGTATAAATCGGATATATGTCAAATAAAGCACAAGGCCACTCAATCAGATGGTGAAGGGAATCAAGCAGCATACTTTCTCAATCAGGCTACTTGATGTTAATATCAAATCTCTGTTTGATGTAGCAAATATTTGACCTTATTGTGTTTGAAAAATTCAATGACCAAAGTTTCAAACACCAGTAACAAAATATAGCAACGACAGTGCATACATGTAACATTCAAGAATAAGAAGCTAAAACATTGATGACAGCAAACTAAGTGTACAACAACAAAAAAGATCAAAAATTAAATCTCCTTTATCATGAAACGTGAAATGATGTTCGGCCTAAAAATGCATATATTTAGCTATTAGTTGCCTCACGTTTTAATACTTTTAATTGTCTTTTGAGTATAAATTATATTGCTTTGTGCTTAATATTGTATTTTATGTGCAGGAATAATGAATTGCAAAATTGAAGAGATCTGGAGCAATATTGAATAAACACGGAAGACAAAGAAGAAAAAGAAAAATTTTAAATAAACAAGGCGATGTACGTTGTTGATGACAAGAATTGAAGACCAATACATGTTTGTCTATGTGGATATTTAATGTGAAAAGTTGCCTTAATGATGATGGAAATAAAAGTGGAAAAGTAAGAATCGAAGGCAGTACGTTTTGACATAACAATGTTGCGGAAGTATGTCCGAAGCACACTTGGCTTGGTCCGTGTAGGAGTTGGATGCAGTTAACTAATTCTCAGATTAATACTTCTCCCATTTTGTTTTGGACTCGGTTATTTTCTTTGGCTTTTTTCCTACACCTATAAATATTCCATAAGCTCACAATTTTTACATAACTTTGGATACTAAACCCTTGGATTCATAACTTTGGACCTAGAGAGGGCTTGGAGCCGCCAAGTGGAGGCCATAGTTACGGTGGTTTTATCTTATCTTCTCGTAACACTTATTTTGATATTTTTATTCGGATGATTTGTTATTTTTTCCTCCATGTCTATGCGGAGCTAAACTCTTTAGTTCTAGGGCTTTGACACAAACATGAAAGTTGACGTTTGATTATCGTTTCTATCTATTGATTTTCTATCTTTGGGTTATTTATTTATTCTTGGTCTTAATTGTTTGATTACTTGATCACTAATTGAACACTATCTGTGGTGCGCGAATTGAACTTAAGAAAGGGAATTCACGTACGTAATAAGAGTAAATAGAGTTTGTTCGATTTAATCGTTTGCTACCGAGGATAGAGATATACCCTTTAGCCCTACTTAGTTGAATACGGAGAAATAAATGCGTTCTTTACCTCGACGATCATAGAGATATAGGCGTTATAAGAAAGATTCTACAAGCTTGTGAGTAGTTCGAGAGAATATCATAAAGTTAAAATTAAGCCGTCAAGAACTAGTAGCCGTAGGTAGAACGATTTGAAAACTCAACTTGGATTATTAGTGGTCATAGCCCTAGATCTATCTCTTCTCCGATAAAAAATTTGCTCTTTCTTAGTTGAAGTTCATTATTTGTTTTCTTTTATTTTTAATTAGTTTACAAATATAATTTGGATTTTATTTCTTGTTTAGATAATTAGCATTAGTTTAATTTGATAAATAGTTAATTATAAGTCTCTGTGGGATCGATATCTGGACTTAAAAATCCTATATTACTTGTACGACCGCGTATACTTGCGTGTGCGTTAGGGAGCAACATGAAACAAGGGTTAAATATTCTCCAGTATTTTCCTGTTAGAAGGTCATATGGGAAAAAGCTAATAGCGTCCAACAACAATTACGCCTCAATCCCTAATGAAGTACCAACATCATAAAGGAACAAAAATTTCCCTAGCATGCTTCGTTGATCCCCCAACCTCACATGCTCTTTTGTGTGATATATAAATATTTCTGTGACATCAGACGTTCAATATCTCAGGAAACTGAAACACCAGAACACATGGTTCCGAAGGGAATAAGCTAAGATTAAACATATTCTGGTGTACTCACTGCAATTTATCCCCTGGACTAGAAATGGCAAAAGGACTGATAACTTAACAACAACTGCAGGAGAGCAAAGAAAAATGGGGTAAACTATTTATGCAAAACAATCAGTAATGATTCAGAATATCAGACTCAACAGTACAACAAAGTTAATGTTATTTCAGTAACTTTACAGGACATCACACAAGACCAATGGCCGAGTGGTCAACCAAAGTTTGAACTCTTCATTAAAGTAAACTCTAAAGATCAAGGAAGGCTTGAGACAGCACTTCACAGAACACTATGAACATACTTTCAAGGGCTTCTATATTAATGAGTTAAAAAAATTCTAACAGAACTTTTTGGCGAAAGACCTGATCACGGGCAATTTTGTGAATCTTCCTATTCCTTCACCTCGTTTCAACATCAGGCAACATGTTAAAGTGAAAACAAGTGCGAGAATCCGACCTCCAATAAGGCCAACTAGAACAGCCAAAAAGAGCGCAATATACATAGAATTATGCTCAATTTCACTCAAACCGTCTTCCCCGACAATGGTTGCCTTATCAATACCATTAAATGATTCTTCAACACTAACATCAGTAAGTCCTTTAGATGATTCTCCAGCACCACCAACAACCTCAACAATATTTGACTTATCATCTATTCCCACTGATGACACTATGCCAACATCGGATTTCATATTTCCTTCACTAGAACCTTCAATTTCCTTGCTTCCTTCAATAATATAATCTATCTCATCCAGGAGCATCATATGACTCTCCAATGCTGAACCTTTTTTCTTTCTGAACTTCTTTGGGACAAGTTTCTTCATTTTTGATTTGATCTTCGCCCTATGAGATTTCTTTTCCTTGGATTCACATCTAAATTCCTCTCCTTTCTCCATTACAACCCTCTCTACATCCACTCCTACACATTTCAATTTTCCATCACAAATGCACTCCTCAATGTTCTCCCTAACACATTGACTATCTTCAACATAAGTTTCTTGTACAACCTCAATTTCATCAAAGCAACCATCCTTTGACAACTCTTGGTGCTGCGATGGCGCCTTAAAAACATAATCTTCTTCTTCTGATTCAACCGCTTTGGCTCTAAACATCTCCCAAATACCTTGTATCATCAACCTAACCCTCCTTTGCACTCCAGAAAAGAATCCACCTAAATATTCCAAGAAAAACAACAAGAACGCTGACATGGTTATCCCAACCACAAGATTATTCATCCCTAAAACCAAAACCGCCACCAGAAACATCTTGAAAACAACCACCAACCCCTGATTCATACTGACACCACCATTACACCACCCTTCTTCAGTCTTGTTCATCTTAAGGTTCTTGCAAGAATCTGGTTTCTCACCTTCACAGATCAAAGGAGAATCAGGTTTCTCACCTTTATCATCAATTATATACTCGGAATTGGACGGTAAATTTACAGGCGAAGGGGGAGGAGGGGGCGAAGGCGAAGGGGATGGAGGGAACATAGCAGGACTCGGAGGTTTGTTTTTCTTGGAGGGTTTCTTGAATCTTGAGCGATTCTTGACCACAAGATCCACAAGGGATGTTGGGAAACCGGTTTCCACCATAAGAGGAGATCCACTTTGACAATTCACATGATCTTTCACCAATTGTGAAATGCTTGTTTTCTTCACCTTCTTCCATGGAAAAGAAAGCATTCTTGATTAGGAAATTGGGGCTTTGAATCAAATTCAAAGCCTAAGTAACAGGTTCAATTCCTCTATATTAATACACCAACAACAACCCAGAAAAATTGTTTCACCTGGTGGGTATTTGTTAAAGGGGAAATTAGAAGCAAAAACCAAAGAAACCACCGACAAGGATGAAGAGGTGACGGTTATGATTGTACGGACATGCCATGATCTCTCTTAATAACAATATATATAGAGAAAGATTTATTGTCTGCCCACGCGTAAATTTAGAAGAAAGAAAGAAAGAGAATCCTAGAGAGAACAAAAACTGAAGGGGATAAACAGTAAAAAAAGAGGACTTCTTAAAGGTTGTTTACCCACTAACTAATCAATGGAAGACCTTGTTGTTGTTGGTAAAGAGAAATGGAAAAACCTGTTTAGGTAATTTTAAGGGAGAGAAATGGTACAGTTGAGGGGTCCTTAAATGGTAGTTTTTTCTTTTTTCTTTTTCTTCCCGACAATAATGCCAAACCAAAATGATTTAGGAACTGCTTGAAGAAATTAATTTAATGTTTTACTTTTATTGGAAAAAATTACGTCCTAATAAAATTACAAAAATATATTTTGCCCAACGTAATATTTGGCTTCTGGAAAGCAACGAATACTATTATTTTATTTTTACGTTTTTTTTATGAAATTGGAAATTGGGGCTTTGAATCAAATTCAAAGCCTAAGTAACAGGTTCAATTCCTCTATATTAATACACCAACAACAACCCAGAAAAATTGTTTCACCTGGTGGGTATTTGTTAAAGGGGAAATTAGAAGCAAAAACCAAAGAAACCACCGACAAGGATGAAGAGGTGACGGTTATGATTGTACGGACATGCCATGATCTCTCTTAATAACAATATATATAGAGAAAGATTTATTGTCTGCCCACGCGTAAATTTAGAAGAAAGAAAGAAAGAGAATCTAGAGAGAACAAAAACTGAAGGGGATAAACAGTAAAAAAAGAGGACTTCTTAAAGGTTGTTTACCCACTAACTAATCAATGGAAGACCTTGTTGTTGTTGGTAAAGAGAAATGGAAAAACCTGTTTAGGTAATTTTAAGGGAGAGAAATGGTACAGTTGAGGGGTCCTTAAATGGTAGTTTTTTCTTTTTCTTTTTTCTTCCCGACAATAATGCCAAACCAAAATGATTTAGGAACTGCTTGAAGAAATTAATTTAATGTTTTACTTTTATTGGAAAAATTACGTCCTAATAAAATTACAAAAATATATTTTGCCCAACGTAATATTTGGCTTCTGGAAAGCAACGAATACTATTATTTTATTTTTACGTTTTTTTATGAAATTAATTAAGGTACTAGTATACGTACCTGCGCGATGCGCGGATTAGTTTAAGAAAAAAAAAAAGTGAAAAGAGATAATTGTAACAATCTTATCTTTAAGTTTTGTTCATCTTGGATAATGCTTAATTGAACATAAGTGTACTCTTCTTAAACAATATATATTTAGGTACATCATAATTACTTATAAAAAAATGTGACTACAGTTTTTTTTTTTTTTTTTAAGCATAATAGTTTTAACATGGGTGAATTACATTTTAGCATCAAAATTTTAGGTCAAAGTGACCGTAAATCATTTGAATAAGGAGAACACACTCCAATCAAATAAATTTGTGATCCATTTCTTGCATTAATTTCTGAAATCTTCTTTATGGCACTGTGCAAAGTGCTACTCTGAACAATAAAACTTAGAAATAGTAGCTTGAGGAAGCTAGATTTATTTGTAATTTTTATTGTTACATTTTATCTATTACTTACTCACCAAGTAGATTAATGTAAAGTAATCTTAATAAATCTAAACTTTCAAGTGTTTAAGAAAACCTGTTAAAATACAAAAGATGATATAAAAACTGCAGTGCTTTCAAAACACTCTTATAAGACTGATTTTTATAAATTTACTAATGGAATATAAAAACATCGAGCTAAAGAAAATAAAAGAGAAAGTTAGCCAATACATGATAAGCGTCCTAACAGAAACTTCCTTGTAAAAAGA
>NW_026720672.1:0-9443 GCF_029784015.1 Lycium ferocissimum
GAAATTGACGGAAATTCAAATTTTGGGAAAAAACTTTCTAGACATTTAGAACTTACATAAATAAGACCCGGTTACTCTAAGGTCCTCATAAGTGATGCCATGAATTATAAGATACGTAAATTTGATACGCCGCCTCAATTGGCCCGAGGTGGGCCCCTTTGTCCCAGATTTTCTTCGATGTTCTAAGTGATGTGTTGTGAAGTAGAATTTAAAAGAAACTTTTGGGTTATTATTCTAACTACTAGATAATAGTTGTTTTGATTAGTTTATCGATTCCCAGGACTTGTTTTCCTTTCTAAAAGTTTAAAAACGTTTTCTAAAAATATTTACTCTTTTCCAAATCAAAGCTTTACAATTTTTTTTAAAATCTTTATAATTAAAATAACGACTATGATTCCATGATAGCAATGATAATATGAAGATAATGAATGTCTATGACATCGCGTGACATGACAAAATATGATATATGTGTAAGTATATGAAATGGGTACATGTATTTTTTTTTTTTTTTTTTTGGGGGGGTAGGGTAAGTAAATGTATACACGACATGTATATGGATACAAGCTATTTATGAACACAACAATATGTGTGTGTATATAAGATGTGAAAAGGTATATAAGTACATATATGCAAGCTATGTGTGTGAACCTGGGTTGGGGGGAAGGGATATATGGGGGAATGGGAAGGGGGGAAATATGTTTCACTACCACGATCGAAATTTTCGGTTTATCATCTCGGACGCGGGGTGCCCGGACGCGGGATATATGGGCGAGCCGGTGTATATCGGCGCTATGTGGGTGAGCCGACATTATTCGGCGCTATGATATGACCTACCATGTCATGACCGTACATCTTTACGATAAGATACGCTACGGTAAGTAATGCTATGACATGATATGCCATGATCTGCCACGACAGGACATGATATGACAACTATGCTATGCTATGATATGCTATGCTATGACATGACACGCTATGATACGACATACTATGACGTGATATACTATGACGAGATAAGGTAAGATATACTACGATATGATACGAGATGATAATATATGACAGGGTATAAGTTCTATCTTTTCTATATTCTGTGGCTCCATGACATTATTAATTCTACATTATATTATTGCTAGTGTTATCATCCATGCCTTACATACTCGGTACACTATTTATGCGCGTCCTTGCTGTGGACGCGTTTCATGCCGCGTGTAGTCAGCGACAGTGGACCGGATCCTTAGGAGCTATACACGGCGGTACTCTACGGCCTCAGGTTGTCCCGAGCCTCACTCCCTTGGTACTATTTTGTGTATATGTATTCTCGGGCACGACAAGACTCGGCCACGTCTATGTATATATATATGTACTATGTCTAGAGGCTCGTAGGAAGATATGCGATTAAATATGTTCGTATTTTGGGATTGTTCGTGTCATTTGTATTATGTGATGAAAAGTTTACTATTTTATGTCTATGACCGCTATTAATGCTAATGAACAAAAAAAAAGAAAAAAAAAAAAGCACAACTTGTAAGGCCCGCTGCAACTGAATATGATACGAGTCTAGGTGAGTGCTCGGTACAAGTATCGGGTACTCGTCACGGCCCCTAGACGGGTCGTGACACTTTATTGGGGGACTCGGTAGATAAAATCATGCATCTCAAAATCATTTATGCATAACGTGTCCCGGCCCTCTACTGCGGGTCTCGGTGAATAATAATCATGTGCCATCCTGGCCACCATCCCCATAACATCACATCATAATCACATACAGATAACGTGTCCCGGCCCGCAAGTACGAGGGACTCGGTGAATAATGCAGAGAAGTGCGCACGAGAACATGTCCTGGCCCGGGACTCAGTGAATCAGAATCGTATCATGACGTACACACGAGATCATAACATGCCCTGGCCCGGGACTCAGTGAAAGATACATTGAGTCGCGCACGAGCAGAGTAATGCAGAAACATATGCATATGAAATCAGACTCGATGAATACATACGCTTATTAACATCTGAAGATTCAGAACAAGTCTCGGGTTCTTCCGAGTTAGCATCGGAGAGTTATAAGTATTTAACATACGGAAACCTCTTCGGACTTTCCAAGCGATCCGAGGTCGTGCATGGAGAACTTTAGGACTTACAGAGAGTATTCATATCAACTTGCTTATATCCAATGCTTATATATCACTCTTATGTTTGCATACTTATATCGGATTTGCTATTTTCAGAACATTTACGACGGACTGCTTATATCAGAATATTCATATCAAACTTACTCTTATCGGAGCGTCTATATCAGAATAGTCTAATCAGAATACCCATGTCGGGGTTACCGGATACTTACAGCAAACTCAAACCATTAGTCCAAACTTTCCATTGTTTAACGAACGGAATTAAGGCAAATAGTGCTATACACTTAGGTCTTGAGGGTGTGGTCCCACCTCGAGTCAAGTCGGATAACGGACCTAAAAACGTGGTCATTATGTCCTATTAGGTCATCCTTGAAGATTTCAAAACATTCCACTTTCGTTTTCAAAGGTCACGGACGCTTAACCAGTTCTTGCACTAAAGTGTAAACTAATTAGTTCAATTCTATTGAATGAATAATAACTAAATTCAATCTCGGATTTCTAGATTTAGAGTGGCCCTCGAAGCTCGTAATCAAGCCTAGTACATCTAAGACATGCCAAAGAAGAAAAAGGGAAGCCTTACATACCTTTCTCGCCGCTTGTGCTATTCCAAATTCCAAATCTCCAAGCTTGCCAAAATCCGCAATTTGGTCATGTTTGCAGCTTACTATTCATGAGGCTTTAAAATTCCAATCTTGATTCGTTCTTGTCCGCCGAAATTTCGGGCAAAAGACTCTCCCCCGTAAATGCACCATCCCGAGAATATGGCTCGGCCCAAATTAACATCAACAACAATCCGGGAATTCAACCCGGCCAAACTATCAATCATAATGCCAATATTCAACCCAAAATACATTCTAACATTCCCAATCTTTTTCTTACAATTCCATGACACACTACTTACATTCAATTTAATTCCAATGCTCACATATTCATTACTAATCCGCAACCATTTACACGCGATTTAAGAACATTCCAAGCAATCCACACAATATTCAAACAATTCATCTACTACACCATTTTACCACAACTTACCAAATATGATCATTTCCGGCCACAACCATAACACATACACTTTGATGAATTCTCATCCATTTCTTGACATTACAACAACCAACAACACACTACATAAATTCATCCATTCTTCCCATACCAACCAGCCACCATTCGGCCACACACAATTCACACAACTTCACGCATTTTATCTATTTTAACATTACATAATCCATAACATAACAATCAAATTACTACATAGACTTAATTCCTTACTCCTATTTCATATAACATGCTCACGGCTACAACACCACATCAATATTTCCATGAATTTCATTAGTTTCAACACATTACAACAACAACCAAACACAACACAACACACACACATGCACGGCTACCTCTCACACACGGCCACCACTACTATTTCACACTTAACACCATATTTTCATAAGCTTCTTTCACTTCTACATCTCACAACATATACAAATCATGCACAACATTTATAACACATACAAAAAGATAGAATCTTACCACTTCCACCAACTTTTCCCACGGCTAGCTTTGGTGTAACACATCAACGAGCGGTTTTCTTGTTCCAACAACTATTCCATGTTGACGAGGGCCTCCCAATTAGTAAGAAAGCCCGAAGAAAACAATCCTTCATGATCAACTTATGGGGCTGGTTCGGCCAGCCCCTTGTAGCCGTGCTCCCTCTTTTTTTTTTTTTTTCTTTCTTTCTTGCTTTCTTTCTTTCTTTCCCTTCTCTTAATTAAAAGATGACAACTTATATATATATATATATATGTAGCAAGCATGTGAGGGGCACATGCCCCTCTCTAGAATTTTCCTTCTTTTTCCTTTTATTTATTTATTCTAGAATTTTCTTGAAATCTTGACAAAGATGACTTAATTGTCATCCCTTTTTTTCTTCACATGGCTTTATGGAATTTTCTTGAATTCCCGTGAAATGACCATTTTGCCCCTAGCCTTTTCAAATATTCCCATAATGCCATTTTGCAAATTTCCCTTTTTGTCCTTAGTCTTTAGCAATATTCCCACACTAATAATATTTTCCAACGACTTACGCATTACGACGGAACCGAAAAATGATCTTACCCTAAACTTTCCGTCATTGTCTCGAAGTATCCGAAAGTGCGAAATGCGAGGTGTAACATCCTTCCCCCCTTTTAGAACATTCGTCCTCGAATGTTCAACTAGTCCTACGAGCTTCCATAATCACCTTGGGGGGGGGGTCCCTATCGCAGTTCAAGCGTCCTTATCAAACATATTACAACATCAGTTGTTTCTAACTTACCTTTACACTTTTCTCACCCGCTTCCCCCCTTTTTGGGGCGTACTCATACCTTCGTACTCATTCATACCCTTACATTTTCCATTTTCCCTCAGATCCTAGTTTCCGGATTTCATGCAGATTCTTATTCCTTAGCACACCTTATTCTTGTTACCTACTTTCCTCCAAAATCTTACCCTCTTTACTTTTGTTGTCACTCGAATTTCAGTGCTCTTATTCGATCACTGGTTTCCCACACCGTAGCACCGGTGGCTGGGAATCACACACTCACCGATACAGTCACATATGGGGTACCGTATACATTCATACACATCCACATAATTATCATTGCCTAACCCACAAAACACGTCCCAACACTATTCAAGCCTATCCGGATTCCAGAACGGTAACATACTTCCTGTCCCTTTTTCGGCCTCGCCTGTGGCATTCTATATGACCTGTTGTGGTTTCCAATCATTCCGTACATATTTAATTTCCTTTAGGCCACCCTGGATTTTCGTTTGTCTCTTATACTCAAATTCATGAAATTTCTCCTTACTTCCCAGGGGGTCACCCATCATGAGATTGCTCTTGCTTGAGCACGCTTAACTTTGAAACTTTGGTAAAATTCGGTGCCTTAGGGCCGATATAATCGCGTAAATCTTCTCGTACGACCTTTATTGCATAATTCGGGGCAGGTGAAAGTCTTACATACTCCGGGACACGCTCGTAACACGTCCTTTTCTGCAAAATTACCATTTTACCCTTTTCCGTCCTTACTATCCCGAATCAACGCAGCAATTCCCAACAACATCTCACAGATCATACCACCTTATATCAGACCATATTACGTCATATAATATCATGTCATGCCAAATCATAGCCGTACAGGGCTTTCGATTTCTGATAACAGAACAAATATGTCAAAATTCACCTTCATATCTTCCCATATCCTCATTCGTCTCCTTCCGCCGTATGTAAGGCTTACATGCGGGATCGGTTTCCCTATGATCGGGCTCTATCGCACGATCTTATGACGTAAAGAAGGTCAACAATCCCTAGATGCCCCGTAGTCTCCTCTTTTTATAAATGTGGCCGGCTTCACACTATAAACGGACCCTACCGGACACGACTCTCGCACGGCCCTTAGACCGACCTCGCTCGATACCACTCGTCACGCCCAATTTCCGAGGGACGTGATGGGCACCCGACCCCATACCCGGAGCCAAGCGAACCCACAGACTCCTATCGCACACATAAATTTTTTTTTCAAAACTCAATACTGAAAAATTATAAAATACATAATGAGGCTTACAAACTTTACAAAATCCGTAATTACACAAAATTCATTACATAACACACGTCGACATGTCGGCTGATGGAGCCGCTGACAGACTGACACATCATACCCACAACACTGTCTGCAAAGTCTCTAGTACCATCCAGAAGACATAACGTACATACTCTGACTCAGCAGTGCTCCAGAAGGAATTGGAGCTCATCAGTCATACTGGGACATCTTCAGCTCATCTGTGGGTACCTGCGCGGCATGAAACGCAGCCCCCGAAGAACAGGGGGTCAGTACGGAAAATGTACTGAGTATGTAAGGCATACAACACAAAGTAACCGAATTATAACTGAAACAGACAGAACTAGCAGATAAATACCCTACTTCGAATAGGAGACGCTTTACCTTTCAGACTCAGCTCATACCTACCTGTCTCGTATTCCAAAAAGGGGTACAGAAAGTAAATAAGTCAAACAGAGTACCAGAAATGCTTATTTCACCAATCACGGATCGCATGTCCGAAGAGGTGCAGAAAACACAGAGTGAACCCGTGTCGTCACACGTCAGACAAAGTACGAGCATACGAATGTTCGTATGAAATCATGTTCCGGACGGAATACAGAACTTACAGATCGTACAGATACTGACATATATCAGACAGAGTATAGAACGTCTTTGAAGGCTCAGAGGATAACATATATCGGACAGAATATAGAATGCATGTCAAAATCGTAAATCACATATGTGTATGACGTGTCCCGGCCCTACGATGAGGGACTCGGTGAATAGGATCATGTATAACAGAATCAGATGTCATATGTGCCAATGACGTGTCCCGGCCCTTTATTAAGGGACTCGGTAGATAAAATCATGCATCTCAAAATCATTTATGCATAACGTGTCCCGGCCCTTTATTAAGGGACTCGGTAGAATGATAATCATGTGCCATCTCAAAATCATTTATGCATCGCCACCATCCCCATAACATCACATCATAATCACATACGGATAACGTGTCCCGGCCCGCAAGTACGAGGGACTCGGTGAATAATGCAGAAGTGCGCACGAGAACATGTCCTGGCCCGGGACTCAGTGAATCAGAATCGTATCATGACGTACACACGAGATCATAACATGCCCTGGCCCGGGACTCAGTGAAAGATACATTGAGTCGCGCACGAGCAGAGTAATGCAGAAACATATGCATATGAAATCAGACTCGATGAATACATACGCTTATTAACATCTGAAGATTCAGAACAAGTCTCGGGTTCTTCCGAGTTAGCATCGGAGAGTTATAAGTATTTAACATACGGAAACCTCTTCGGACTTTCCAAGCGATCCGAGGTCGTGCATGGAGAACTTTAGGACTTACAGAGAGTATTCATATCAACTTGCTTATATCCAATGCTTATATATCACTCTTATGTTTGCATACTTATATCGGATTTGCTATTTTCGAACATTTACGACGGATCGCTTATATCGAATATTCATATCAAACTTACTCTTATCGGAGCGTCTATATCAGAATAGTCTAATCAGAATACCCATGTCGGGGTTACCGGATACTTACAGCAAACTCAAACCATTAGTCCAAACTTTCCATTGTTTAACGAACGGAATTAAGGCAAATAGTGCTATACACTTAGGTCTTGAGGGGTGTGGTCCCACCTCGAGTCAAGTCGGATAACGGACCTAAAAACGTGGTCATTATGTCCTATTAGGTCATCCTTGAAGATTTCAAAACATTCCACTTTCGTTTTCAAAGGTCACGGACGCTTAACCAGTTCTTGCACTAAAGTGTAAACTAATTAGTTCAATTCTATTGAATGAATAATAACTAAATTCAATCTCGGATTTCTAGATTTAGAGTGGCCCCCGAAGCTCGTAATCAAGCCTAGTACATCTAAGACATGCCAAAGAAGAAAAAGGGAAGCCTTACATACCTTTTCTGCCGCTTGTGCTATTCCAAATTCCAGTCCCAAGCTTGCCAAAATCCGCAATTTGGTCATGTTTGCCAGTTACTATTCATGAGGCTTTAAAATTCCAATCTTGGATTCGTTCTTGTCTGCCGAAATTTCGGCAGCACCTCCCCTGTAAATGCACCATCCCGAGAATATGGCTCGGCCCAAATTAACATCAACAACAATCCGGGAATTCAACCCGGCCAAACTATCAATCATAATGCCAATATTCAACCCAAAATACATTCTAACATTCCCAATCTTTTTCTTACAATTCCATGACACACTACTTACATTCAATTTAATTCCAATGCTCACATATTCATTACTAATCCGCAACCATTTACACGCGATTTAAGAACATTCCAAGCAATCCACACAATATTCAAACAATTCATCTACTACACCATTTTACCACAACTTACCAAATATGATCATTTCCGGCCACAACCATAACACATACACTTTGATGAATTCTCATCCATTTCTTGACATTACAACAACCAACAACACACTACATAAATTCATCCATTCTTCCCATACCAACCAGCCACCATTCGGCCACACCACAATTCACACAACTTCACGCATTTTATCTATTTTAACATTACATAATCCATAACATAACAATCAAATTACTACATAGACTTAATTCCTTACTCCTATTTCATATAACATGCTCACGGCTACAACACCACATCAATATTTCCATGAATTTCATTAGTTTCAACACATTACAACAACAACCAAACTCAACACAACACACACACATGCACGGCTACCTCTCACACACGGCCACCACTACTATTTCACACTTAACACCATATTTTCATAAACTTCTTTCACTTCTACATCTCACAACATATACAAATCATGCACAACATTTATAACACATACAAAAAGATAGAATCTTACCACTTCCACCAACTTTTCCCACGGCTAGCTTTGGTGTAACACATCAACGAGCGGTTTTCTTGTTCCAACAACTATTCCATGTTGACGAGGGCCTCCCAATTAGTAAGAAAGCCCGAAGAAAACAATCCTTCATGATCAACTTATGGGGCTGGTTCGGCCAAAATTACCTTGTAGCCGTGCTCCCTCTTTTTTTTTTTTTTTCTTTCTTTCTTGCTTTCTTTCTTTCTTTCCTCTCTTAATTAAAAGATGACAACTTATATATATATATATATATGTAAGCATGTGAGGGGCACATGCCCCTCTCTAGAATTTTCCTTCTTTTTCCTTTTATTTATTTATTCTAGAATTTTCTTGAAATCTTGACAAAGATGACTTAATTGTCATCCCTTTTTTTTTCTTCACATGGCTTTATGGAATTTTCTTGAATTCCCGTGAAATGACCATTTTGCCCCTAGCCTTTTCAAATATTCCCATAATGCCATTTTGCAAATTTCCCTTTTTGTCCTTAGTCTTTAGCAATATTCCCACACTAATAATATTTTCCAACGACTTACGCATTACGACGAAACCGAAAAATGATCTTACCCTAAACTTTCCGTCATTGTCTCGAAGTATCCGAAAGTGCGAAATGCGAGGTGTAACACCTATGATACGAAGAAAGAACTCATGAAAAGACCAAATGGTTTCATTACGACAATAAGAGACGGGCGTAAAGGAAAGGGGCAGCTATAAAACGGGACCCCCCCCCCCCCGAAGTACTACGAGACTTTATAAGGTCAGTTGAACATTCGAGGACGAATGTTCTAAAGGGGGGGAGGATGTTATGTACCAGAGTTCGTACGTCCGGATGTTGTGAGACAATGG
>NW_026720673.1:0-9277 GCF_029784015.1 Lycium ferocissimum
TTTTTGGCATTTTTACCCGGGATCCCGTTTACTACTTTTCACGCTTTCTATGATATTCCGACGAATTTTTCTTTGGCCGCGTTTTCCCGGTCAATAAGGAAGATATTAGTAAAGATTTTCCCCCGGGGATTGGCAGCCGTTCCCCCGAGGCCGGAGTAAAAGATTATGTCAGGTATCATGTTTTTTAAAAAGATTTTGCGGGTCGGGGGTATAAGATGTCGTTATGTAAGGGGCTGCCATTCATCATTACTTTTATTAAAAGTTTTATATGTTACAGATTTTCTTTGATTCAAGAAAAGCAAAAAGCATGTTATTCTTTGAAAGATTTTAGTTATGTATTTGTGTCACGATTTGAGAGCCAGCGTGATTACGAGTATTGTGTGAGTCGGCCCGGGTTCGTTCGGGCCCTAACAAGGGTCGGGTGCCCATCACGCCCTAACGTAAATTAGGGTGTGAAAGGGATAATTTGCGTCCGTCCTCGAGTTCTTGTTTCGAGAGTTATTTGCAAAATTCTCCAAGTGTGAGTTCTGTCGAACTCAAAGGACATTTCCGGGGCACATTATTTCGCCGATGGAATTCGGGTAGAGCCAAAAGATTGAGGGCGTGAATACTTGGCCAAGGCCCACAACTCCCAGCGGAGGTACGTAGCTTTACGGTCTTAGCAGGATATTACGGAGCTTTGTTGAAAGTTTTTCTTCTATTTACGCACCACTCACAAAGCTGACCCAGAAATCAGCAAAGTTTCAATGGACGGATGCTTGTGAACGTAGTTTCCAAGAGCTGAAAGGTAGATGACTTCTACACCAGTCCTGACACTTCCACAAGGATTGGAAGGTTATGTTGTTTATTGCGATGCTTCAGGCATTAGGCTAAGTTGTGTATTGATGCAACATGGCAAGGTGATTGCATACGCTTCAAGGCAATTGCGGAAACATGAAAAGAATTATCCAACCTATGATCTTGAATTGGCTCGGATTCATGCATTAAAGATATGGAGACGTTATTTATATGGTGTTCGTGTAGATATTTACACCGATCATAAAAGCCTTCAGCATATCTTCAAGCAGAAATAATTGAATTTGCGGCAACGACGATGGTTGGAGTCGCTAAAAGATTATGATGTTAACATTTTATATCACCCCTTTTAAAGGCAAATGTCGTACGACGCTCTAGCCGGCAGACTATGGAAAGTTTATGCGATGTACAATCGAGGAAAAGAGAAATGACTCGTGAGCTCCAGCAGTTAGCTAGCCTAGGAGTCCGAGTAGTGGACTGTGTAGCAGGGGAACTACCATTCGATTCAGCTTTCGTCGCTAGTAGTGAAAGTGAAAGAGCGACAATCCGAAGATCCCATGCTAGTGCAGTACAGAGATACACTCCCTCAGAAAGAGGATTCATCATTTGAGATTACAGGAGATGGAGTTCTCCGATGTCGAGGTAGATTATGTGTTCCTAATGTGGCAGGTCTACGCCACCAAATTTTGAGAGAAGCTCATTGTTCCCGTTATATTCTATCCACCCCGAAGCAACGAAAATGTATAATGATCTTAAATCCATGTATCGGTGAATGGTGTCACGACCCGGCCCGCGGGCCGCCGATCGATGTCCTACTTGGACACCCCAAACGTACGTACATACTAACTCGTCATATATTTTTTTATCTAACTCAAAAAACTTTCGTATTAATTATCTCCAAAACATTAAAAGCAAATATTATCTTAAGAGGTCGCGCGTGCAAAAATTTTCATATCATAGTCGAAGGGTGGCGGAATACACATCGCCGAACGCATATACACACATATACAAAAGTACGGCCATTTAGGCCGCATCCAAATCTGATAGATGGGCGGAATATACATCGCCAGATACATACACATGTATAGACAATTAGGCCGTCTTGGCCATAATAACAAACGGGACCGCATAAGAACGCAGATCATAAACAAACGAACGCACACATGACCGATGACCCACATATAGGACTACAGGCCCTACAAATCGAAACAAACATATGACGGACGTGGCCCCGCCGTACCCCAAATAATCAAATATACAAAAGCATAAACATCGCGTAAGATGGTACCAACATATGGGCTCGGACCAAAAGAGCACTATAATAATAGCGTAATGTGGCTTTACACCGGCGCATCACGAACCTCCGTACCCGCGGGCGAAACGCAGCCCCCCGAAGAAAGGGGGGTAGCACGAAAGATGTCTCGAGTATGTAAAGCATAAAGAGTACGAAATCCAAACCATAAATCCGAAAGGTACAGACAGGAGAATACCGGATCAATATATACCAAATCATGCGTAAGACATATGTACATAATGCAAACAGACCATGCATAAGGCTCAGAACGTGGTCACCACTCCGACGCCGGTGCCACACACGATATTTGAGAAGGTTTCAAATCTCCGTACACCCCGAACACAACATATCATATCATCAAACATATCATAAGCCATATCACAGCATAACTCCATAACGGAACCCGGCCCCGCATGGCGAGGTCTCGGGAACCGTAACACAAAGATAATCGCCGACCGATCATAGTGCGCACGATCACAAACCGGCCGGGAACCGGCGAACGATGTCATAGTGTAGGCACGAAGCGTAGTAGTGCGGAACTAATGCAATTTACATATCAAAACATTTATGACACTTGGCATAATCACCTATAGTAACCCATTGGGTAAGCTAGTCACACAACTGATCAACACGAAGCTTATTTCACAAAAATACTTTTGAAATCGTATTTATAGTTTAAAATATAAATCGAATATCATGGAGCAATCAAACATTGTTCTATAATAGCCAAAATCATAAGCAAAGGTCTTTTCCGACATTATACAAAGATAAGTGTATTAGGGCAAACGAAGGAGTCTCGGGGGCTAGTGGCCCCACCTCTCGGGTCAGGAAATCGGGGTGGCGGACACAATTACGAACATTAGACTCTCTGTGGGTCATCCATGTAAATTTCAAACAATTCTATCACATTTGTGCAAATTATGGATGTTCGGATAGTTTTCCAACAAAACATAAGATTTATAATTCAATTACATTGAGTGAATAGTGTCAGAATCGACTCTAGGATTTCTATGAAACGAGATTGCCCAAGGCTCAAATCTCAACCTAGTATGTCTAGGACATGCCAAAAGAAGAAAAGGGATAGCTTCACATACCTTTTCCGCCTCCTATGTGTCTCCAAAATCAAGTCTCAAGTTCGCCAAAATCTACAATTTGGTCATATTTACCAAATGTGAGATGTTCTAAGAATTCAACAAATTCATATTTGTCTACCGAAATTTCGGCAGCATTTCCCCTATAAATTCAACATCCCCGAGACTTAGCTCGGCCATAATATCAACGAAAACAACCACAACAATAACAACAATCATCAAAATCACAGCAAAATGCATTCCTAACATAATCCTTCTTCCTTTTCTACATAAGGCAACACTTCCATTCCAACTTCTGCAATGTCAAACTAATATCAACATTTCCATATTCATTAACTAACCCAAGACCATATAATTACGATTCGGAACCATTTCACATTATTCCACAAAATGTACAAAAGTTCCACCAAAACCACAATTAATCCAAAACCTTCAATCTTCGACGCAAACATCCGCAACACATTTTTCATCTTCTAGTTTCATGATTTACATTAACTTTCACATACTAATCACACTACCTCCCATTAATACAAAAGATTACATACAAGTCGCATTAGCTTCTATATCACTTTCCAAAACAAGATTACAACTTCATTGAAATCATCGTATTCCTATTTGCATCTTGGGATGCATATGATTAACTAAATCATTGCATGGAACTTAATTCACATATCACATCACACATATATATACATTCGGCCAACTCCCCACATTTCCAACTTCAAACCAAAACCATCAAGCTTTCATTTCTAATATAGAGTTCACAACAATTACAACTAAAATGCTACATAAAATCAACTCATATTGGCCTACACAACAATGTATGCACACGGCTATACACACACATATGCATCCATGCAACTTCCATGTTTCCATGAATTTAACCCTCTCTACGTTTTAACATAAACCAAACCTCCCTATCACATGAAAGGGATTAATTCTTACCTTTTTTCTTCTTCTTCACTTGACCACAATGCGGAAACAATGAAACGGATGAATTATCTTCAGAAATAATTATACCACGTTGTGGTAGGACCCTTGAATTAGTAGAAATACCACAAGGAAATAATTTTTTGGAACAAGATTTCCATGACCCAATTTTTTTTTGATGTGGCAGGAATGCTCCCCTTTGTTGGTGCTCTGTTTTGTTTCTCTTCTCAAATTTTTTCTTGAAGGTTCTAAGTGATAAAGACCCCCACATATAATTTTATCAGAATGATTTTAATGACATAGGCTCGTCTTTTGATGTCCATGGCCGGCCACACTTGATTTGGGCCATCAATTTCTCTTATATTTTTTTGAGCCCAATTTATTATGGGTCTTACTTTGTAATTCACTTAGAACAAATTTCTAAATTTCCAATTTTACCCCTAACCTTCCTCCATATTTCCGCATGAATATTTTTCATGAACAACACACATATATTACCTAAAATCAAATTATCACCTTACCTCTTACAAGTCACAATTGTTTCAAAATTTTTGACTATGCAAAAACACGGGATATAACAAATGGGAGCTAATAAGAAAGATATAGCAGAATTTGTGGCTCAATGTCCCAATTGTCAACAAGTGAAAATCGAGCACCAAAGGCCGAGTGGATTGTTGCAAGCTATAGAAATCCTAACTGGAATCGGGAAGTAATTAACATGGATTTCACATGTGCTTACCCCGTTCTCGACGTAAACATGATTCCATATGGGTGATTGTGGATAGACTCAATAAGTCACCATCTTTTGCCCGCTAAAATGACGATGTAGTAGAAGATTATGCAAAGCTCTATGTTAAAGAGATAGTGCCACTTCATGGTGTTCCCAAAGATCTATTATCTTCGATAGAGGTACCGCTTTATGGCTAATTTCTGAAAGTCCTTCCAAGAGGGTTTGGGGACTCATGTGAGCCTTAGCATGGCGTTTCATCCACTGCATCGATGGACAAGCCGAACGTACCATTCGTACTCTCGAGGATATGTTACCGGTACGTATGTTAGATTTTGAAGGAAATGATGATGATCACCAGCTTTGAGTTTACAAATAGTTATCATTCTAGCATTATGGTATGAAGCTTTATACGGGTAAAAGTGTAGATCCCCAATTGGGTGGTTTGAAACAGGAGAGAGCTAAATTAATAGGCCAAATTTGGTCCAACAAGCCATGAGAAAGTTAAGCTCATACAAAATCGGTTAAATGGGCACCAAAGTCATCAAAAGTCCTATGCGGATAATCGTCGAAGAGACTTAGAGTTCCAAGTTAAAGATTGGGTATTCTTGAAAGTATCGCCAATGAAAGGTGTTATGAGATTTGGCAAAAAGGGAAGCTTAGTCCCCGGTACATCGTCCTTACAAAATTATGCGCAAAGTAGGCAAAAAGAGCTACGAATTAGATCTACCTCCCGATTTAGAGTCGGCCTATCCAGGTTTTTCATGTCTCGATGCTTCGTAAATGTGTTGGAGATCCTACTAGGATAATCCCGCAAAATGATGATAAGTGATGGTGTTAGCTTATGATGAAAAACCCATTGCCATATAGATAGGCAAGTACGGAGGCTTAGAAACAAAGAAGTGGCCTCGCTTAAGATTTTTGGAGAAATAATAATCGAGAAGAGATGACATGGGAAGCGGAAGAAATCATGAAATCCAAATATCCGCACTTATTTCAGCCCCCGGAAGAGGGCCAAGACGAGACGTCAAGATCATAAGGCATGTATGTTTTGCTTTTTCGCATTTGGGTCGTGTGTGGCCAATTTATGTTGCTATTATGTTGTGGCCCTTTGAGGCATTGATATTATGGGTTGTTGTGACAGGATGGTAGTGCCATATTATAGGGAAAACTCTGGCGAAATTTTCGTAGAATTCCCGAGTGCTTAACATTCGAGGACGAATGTTCTTAAGGGGGGAAGAATGTTACACCTCGAAAAAATTTCCGTTAATGCACAGTGAATAAGCTAATGAAGAGAACGAAGTATATGATGTTTCAATAAGTATGAAATAGCATTTGATGATTCTAAATGAGATTTTAAAGATATTCGATGTTAGATGAGAAAGTTGCCAAGAGAAGGCCATGTATACGATAAGTATCAGAAAGGATTTATGGGTATTAAGTTGATGACAACTTAATGATGTGTTGGAAAGAGTTATGAAACCCTTAGATTGTTAATGAAGTGATAAACAAGTTCTAAGAAGGTTCCATAAGGATTGGAGATCAAACGAGGCTACGGATCAACTTTGGTGGAACCGTGGAGTTCCACGACCGTGTTCCACCGCCCATATAATCCACGGACCGTGGATGGGTCTGTGGAACTGCCAGCAGAGAAGGTGGCTGGCTGGTCGTGAACCACGACCAGTTTCACGGCATTATGTTCCACGTGGAACAAATTCGTGAAGTCCCGACGGCTGAAATGTTCTAAGTCTTTAAATGTGATTCCAACTTCATTATTTCATTTCCAACACTTCTCCACTTCTCTCTAAAACCTCTAGAGAATCATATATATTTTATGAACAAGAATCCAAAGGAAATCAAAGGTTACTATTATCAAACCAAGTGAATCAAAGTAAGAAACCCATTAAAGTTCATCAAAAGCAAGGAATTCAAGTGAAGGAAAAGTAGGGTTTTGCTCAAGTGAGGTATTTGCAACCAAGGTTCAATCCTACACCATCTAAGGTAAGTTTTATGATGTTTACATGTTGTTTAAAGTATTTGAAAGTTGAAACACTTCGATTACATAAGGAAATAGGAAATGAGTCATGAATGTTTGAATAGTATCACTTTTGAGTAAATGTTTGGAATGAGTTGTGATTCTTGATACATTGTGAATATAATAATGTTATAAATGATGTTGAGAATGTGGAATAGACCTTGAATATGAATGAATGGAATTATGTGACATGACCATGAAAATGGATGAATTGGAGTGAATGGCTAAGTAAGAATAATGTAGTTGACTAAAGGCTATTGTGATGATATTGTGAATGTTATTATTGATGTTTGGGAGTTGATATATGATACGAAGGAAGTCGTATAAATAAAGGAGATGTTGTCCGATTTTCTCTAGAATTAGTCATGAATGCTAAGCTATCCATTATCTAATATGAGTATGAACTTCAATGAAGGTAGAAACGCGAGCTTTGAAGAAGAATGTACAAGTGATAGAATAGTTGCACGAAAATGTATGTAAGGCTAACCTTCTTTCATAAGGCATGGTTCTTTGTATATTACCTTCTACGAGTCTATGATATTCTCCAATGATCCTATTCAACTGTAAGCTATTAAGCCTATGATGCTCAAATGATACTGATTGTACTCAAGTTTCTTATGACGAGTAATACTCTAAGGATAGAATGTAATGAATGACGATAGTAAAAAGGCTAAAGATAGATATGAGCTTATATATATATGCGCCCGTGAAGGTATTAATGAACCCCGAGCTGTATGTATTTTAGAATATAATGAATATGTATATATGTATATCTATATATGATGACGCGCGCACCCATCATAGCTTGGTACGAACAACCCCGAGCCTTGGTAGGGCCGGGGTATGACAACGAACCTTATAGGGCTGTGTGTGTGAAACACCGAACCTTCGTGGTCGGGTATGCTATATAAATATATGTATATGACATCGATATGAGTGCGAATTATATTATGTATATGACATCAATAAGAGTACGAATATGTTAAGAATATGTAAATGCCAAGTAAAGGCTATGTATATATATTTATATGATATAGAGTACGAGGAGTATGAATGAAATATGAATACGAATACGAAAATGGCTACGAAAAGAAAGGCGAATGAGTACGGATGTGAATGTATGTACACGAATACACAATAGAAACGAACGTCTGTACAGAAGAAAGTAAGTGCTATGATGATGATGTATTATCTCTCATCCTATGTTATTTCATATGTATCTATTATGTTTTCATATGATATTGATCATGCTTTACATACTCGGTACATTCTTATGCATCACGTTCTTTTATTTGTGGACAGTTGCGTCATGCTCGCAGTGCTGTGTGAGGAGACGGACGGATCCATAGCTATATTCGTGACCACATAGCGGAGTTCCACTTCCGAGTCCTGCCGGCTTTTGGTATAAGATTCTTTTATTGTACATATTCATCGGCACGGCGGGTCTGTCCGCCCATATGTTTTGATATGACGGATCTTCCTTGTGGAGGCTCGTAGACATGTGTATATGGTTAGATATGTTCAGTCCTTTGTCGGCTATATTTTGGGATATTATTTTGATGCCTTTGTCGGCCGATGCTACGCTTATATGGGCTCGTACGTTATTAATGATATATGTGTTATTGCCCAACGAGATTAGAATGATGATGAATAAAAGCATGATTTAACTACGTGGCTCACCTAGATGTGATGTATAAGTATAGTTAAGGGGTGCCCGTGGGTTGCCTCCCTTCTGTGCCTATTACAAATTTTTTCAAGTTGGGTCGTGATGTGATAGATGCAATAGCAGGCGTATCATAGATGTCATGTAATTATTTAAATATTTATGTGCACTATCCAACCCATGATCTTGAATTGGCTTTCAGCGATTCATGAATTAAAGACGTGGAGACATTATTTATATGGTGTCCATGTGGATATTTATACAGATCATAAAGAGCCTTTGTTATATGTTCAAGCAAAAAAAGAGTTGAATTTGCGGTAACGACGATGGTTGGAATTGCTAAAAAGATTATGATGTTGATATCTTATATCACTCCGAAAGGCAAATGTTGTTGTTAGGCGAAGATCTAAGCGGGAAGTTTGTGTGATGTACAACTAGAGAAAAGATAAATGTCTTGTGAGCTCCAACGACTTGGCTAGCACAGGAGTTCGAGTAGTGGACTCGGGTAGTAGGGGAACTACCGTTCGACCCGGTAGTCTCGTCGCTAGTAATGGAAGTGAAAGTGCGACAATACGAAGATCCCATACTAATGCATTACAGAGATACACTACCTGTCACACCCCGACCTTACTAGGGTGTGATGGGCACCCGACCCTCCTCAGAGTCGAGCGAACCCTTAACGTTGCCCTTTAAAAAACCCCCGTTTTCAAAAAAATTTTTAAAAAAACTGGGAAAACCCTTT
>NW_026720674.1:0-9335 GCF_029784015.1 Lycium ferocissimum
CTTAGATGCGCTCGTGATTATGTATATGATGTATTTACGTATGATGAATGTCATAAAAGCGGTTCTTTGAAAAGATAGTACAGGTTATCCCCTCTTAGATTTACGATTTCCGGGTCATGTTTGCCTTTTACGCTACATCTCGGTCTGTTTGGGGGCGCCCCTTTTTTCTTTGGCTGTTCACCCCCGGGTAGCGGGCTTTGCCCCTGGGGTCGGGGGGCCCGGTTGTACCTCCATTCGGAGGTTTTTGATTTTCTTTTTGTATATTTTTGTATTCCTTAAGGTACGACGGGGTCTGTCGTCTTATGTCTATTTCCCATTGGGGCCGTAGTCACGTTGTGTGTGGGTAGAAAATAAATTTTCCCCCCGTATATTGGTGTATTTGTATATATATTATTTTGATGGAAGGGCTTATGTTTAAAAAAATTAACGTATCTGGGAAAAATGATCGTTGATTACGATATATAGTATGTGGTAGGGGATAGGATGCGGGGGTTTTCGGTGGTGGGCTGGATCCCGCGCGGCCGTGCCGGGTCGTGACATCCCCGTTTTTAAAAAATAACATATCTAAAGGCATCTATTTCTTTGTGGGTTAATTTTACGGACCCTTAATTTGGGGTTCCCTGATTTGGGGGATCCCGAATCCTTAAAAACTTTGGTATGGATTGGTTTCTTTTAAAACTTAGCCATTTTAAATGAACCCCTTTCGAACTATTTTTCCCTAACTTACCTATAAGTTGGTGGCGACTCTAAAAACAATTTTTAAGCCCTCAGTAAGTATTTTTTTTCCTTTTTTTTTAAAAATTGATGATATTTTCCCCGGGACATTTTCTTTTTTAAAGGGGGCAAGTGCAAATGCGGATCAAAAAAAATAGAAAAACACAATGATCATTTTTTTTGCAAGTATAAATTTTGTTTTTTGGGGGGAATGGATAAAAAAGGGGTACTAACCAGGGGAGCCGTGGTCAAAGGCCTCGGTAAGATTTGCGCCTGAAGTTTTGATGGCCCGGTCCGTAGAAGCAAATCGTTGCGAAGCTCGCCTCTTGACAAAGTGTTAAGCTCATCAAAAAAGTGAATGAGAGTTGTAAGTTGCGTCTCGGTATGGAAGGGGTAAAAAGGGAGTCAAAGCGTGACGGGTCGCAAGGGTTCCAAACAAAGGGTCGACCTCTCGAACTTGTTGTGGTTGTTCAAAGCTCTTCCCTACCCTCCCCCATAATGTTGAAACCTCCTATCCCTTCTCAAAAGAATTAAACCCTAAAATACCGGAAAAGGGCTGGGGGTCTGTCTTTGACAATCGTTATTTTGGCTTTTTTTTGGATGTTTAAACTTTCGGGATTTTTTGTGTCCTTTTATTTTGATTGATAGACTCTACTTTTTTTTTTATTTGACGCTTTTGCCCCTATGCTTAACTATTTGCCTTATACTGCTACTTCATTGTTTGCCCTATATTCCTCTTGTATGGTAAGCTTTTGTTGTTTGTTTCCCGGGATGTGTCAAAGGGGGAAAAGTCGATTCCCCTGAAAAAAGGGGTCACTAACGGGGGCTTCCAATTTTTGGGGAATAAAAGGGTACTCTTTTGATTGTCCGGAAAAAAGGGAGATTTTTTATTTTAAATTAGAATATTACTTGTTTTAATTGATTTTATGATGTGTAAAAACCCAAAAAAAAAGGAAAATGGATGCATAAAAATTAAGAAAAAAAAGAAGATATTCTTCACCCCTTAAGTTAAGGAAACAACAAAAACCTAGTTGGGGGGTTTGACGAAGGCGAAAGAAAACCCAAATCAACGGTATACAAGGAAAAAAAACAACCCCGAAGTACTAGTAGATGCGGATCAAATTCAAGATACTCCCAAAAGACCCAAAATTGTGGAGCAAATCAAAATACTCGGTAATCGAAATATCAAGTTATAGAAGGAAGGAAGACCTCAGGAAGAATGGTTCGGTGAATCTTATTCTTAAATTGAGTGAAGAACAGAAATCAATCGTGAAATCTCAAATGGTATTGAAGACAAACTCCCTTGGGTTATTGGCGGGGCTTAAAAACAATAATGGAAAATTGATTTTTACCATCAAAAAACAAACAAAACATTAAAAAATCCTACAAGGCATTACTAAACTTCCGGCAAAAAAATCATTTTTTTTATCTTTAAAAAACACTTAGTAAAAGTCGGAGGGGGTTAAAAAAAAAAAATACATGTTCGCCCTTTTGGGGCTGGGACAATTGAAAAACTTTCAAAAACGGAACTACGGTTCAAGGCAACCACCTTTGTAATCAAGTTCCAAAAAAGGGTTTTCGTTCTTTCTCTTTTTATCTCTTTTAAATAGAACCTTTTGGGTTTTAAAGTGCTCTATCTTAAAAAAGTAATTAATCAAAAAAAACTTTACCCCCCCCCCCGTGTTTCAAAAATTCCATTCAAATCCCCGTAAAATGTCATGGGGTAGAGGGCCCTCCAATGGGTTTCCACCACCCGTCCAAAACACTGCCTGGGAAGGGGACTTCCATGGTGAAAGGGATCACGAGTAAATTTTACTTTTTTATTTGTTTTTAAAAAATATTTTTTTTCCATGACTACCTTACAGATAAATCATTTTGCAACCTTTATTTTTATGGTTAATCACACATTTTACATGTTAGATTTGATTTTATGAATTTTATTTCGTTGTTCCTTCTTGCATGGTAAGTTTTAAATTCATTTGAGTTATTTTATTACTCACATTTGTTTTTTCTTTAATGTATGAATTCAACTTTTCATTCTTTGTGGTTTAAGTATTTCTATAACTTAATATGAAGGCTTAGCTTCTTCTATAACTTAATATGAAGGCTTAGCTTCTTATTCATGGAAGAAACATTTTGATAAAAATAAAAACCTCGCTAGACCACTAATTCGTAAACTTTATAACAATCAACACAAACAAATTCTTCATTCACAAATTGTTTGTAGCTTTCCAATTGATTTTATTTAAATTTATTATTTGTAAGTATTCATCATTAATTCTGTCAATTTTGTTATAACGAAAATTTCATCCTCATTTTCAATTATAGTGCAAATTATATACAATGTTGGTATCATTTTTTACAACATCGGGTCAACATTACTTATAGTAGGTAATCTGTTTTAATTTCAATATTTCAATTCTAATATTTAAGCAGGATTATGTGTAAATATTTTACACCTGATAGTATAACTTATTTTTATTCTAGCGGAGCATATAACTAGACCTCATCAAATTAAAGAAATTTTACATGGCGTAGGTAACATCTAAGAGGTATTTACCTACTGTAGCTATAATTTAAGTTCATTACCTTCCATAGTTATACTATGTATTTAATTGTCTACGTAACTATACTATGTATTTTCATATAAGTGAAACCTCACTCTTCCTCTTTCCTTCTTCTTAACCTAGATCCTCCACCACTATTCATGTTACACCTTGGAAAATTCCCGTTAGCGTACAAAGAATAGACCATCGAAAGATATAATGTATACTTGTTTTGATAAGCAAGAAATAGCACTTGAGGGTCTAATTGAGATTTCCAAAGACATTCAAGAAGGCGAGGAAGTTGTTAAGGAAAGCAAGTCATATGTCGTGTGTCGGACATGATTTACGAGTGTCGAGTTAATGATGTTTTAATGATGCAGGAAAGTTATAATGTCTCTTAGATTGGTATTGAGGTGTTAGACAAGTGTTAAGAAGGTTCCATAAAGATTGGAGATCAAACGAGTCGACGAGAACAAGTCTCGAAAAATTGGGCAAACATACGGCCAGACATACTGGCCGTATAAAATCTACGAACCGTATGTGCATCCGTAGATTCAGCCCAGAATGGTATGCTTCACTGGACCAAATATACGGTCCAAACATATGGCCAGTGAAAAATATACGGACCGCATTTTGGTCCGTATATTCTGGTCGGGCCTAAACTCAAATAATATAAGGGACCTCTCCTTCATTTCAATCCGTTTCATTTTTCATCTCCACAACTCAAGAAGCCTCTAGAACACTCCAAACAATTCAATCACAAGAAAACAAAGGAAATCAAAGATCAACAACGGAATCAAGGAATGAGAGCGTGTATGAAACCCATTAAAGTCATCCAAACCAAGAAATCCCAAAGGGAGGTGAAATAGGTTTTGGTGCAAGAGGTGTATTACCATTCAAGGCTTATTCCTCTACCATCTAAGGTGAGTTTCATGACCTTTCCACGTTGTTTGAAGTATTGATAGGTTGAAACATTTGAATTGTAGAAGAGTATAGAAAATGGGTTATAAATGTGTGAATAGTGTCATTGTTGAGTAGTAGTTTGGATTGAATGTGAAAATGGATATGTTGAGATTATAAATACGTTATAAATGACATGTAGAACATGGAATAAGTATTGTATGTGAAAGAACGCGGTAGTGAACTTTGGTCATGATATGGAGAATTTGGAGTGAAATTATGAAACGTGGATAATGCAAATGGATGATGCCCATTGTTTATGGTATTGTGATTGTTGTTATGAATGTTGAGGGTTGATATGGAATATGGAGGAAAGTAGTATAAACAAAGGAAATGCTGCCCAATTTTCTATAGCTTTAGCAAGCTCGTTCTCATGATTGCTTAGCTAATGTCGATACGAATTCCCTTGAAGGTATAAACGAGTGCATTAAAGGAGAACGAGCAAGCGATAGAATAGTTAAACGACAAAGGTATGTGAGGATAGTCCTTTCTTTCTAAGGCATGAATCTTATGGCATGAATTCCCCTATCATGAATGTCCTATATTAAGAAAACTACGAGTCTATGTTCATGAATAGCCTGCTGAAAATAAGAGCTACGTTATGAGTACGTTAATGATGATAAGTTAAGTCTAGAAGCTATAGCCCATGATATGATGCTATTTATAATGTATTAATGTTGATCATTATATATATACACTTACCTTATGCTTGTTCCTTCAAGGTGAGGCAGAATGCTTATGAATGCTCCATAATGAAATCGGGGGTCCACGACCTTATGTCACCCCGATAAAGTATGGTTATCTATGAGTCTCTATGCATGCATTATGATGAGTTATGATAAATATATTATGATGAGCATACCATGATGAGCATATGAGGATATTACACCGTGCCTTTATACGGTCGGTCTACCACCAAGGCGGCGGCTATACACCATGGCCGATGGCATGGGTGTACACCACTAGTGGGCGGCATGAGATGGTACCCGGACGCGGGAGGCCTGGACGCAAGTGCTAATGCTAGTGTTATTGATTATCACACGTACCTATATGGTCGGGCAACTTATATATTTATGCATATATGATATAATGATGAGTATGAAAGTAAGCCGGTTTTACATTATCTCTTTTATGATTCACTATCACAAATCGCTCCTCATTTGATGCCTCCTTACTTCATTGATGTTTCATTATTGTTTATGCCTTACATACTCAGTACCATACTCATACTGACGTCCTTTTCTTTGGACGCTGTGTTCATGCCCACAGGTAGACAGGGAGATGTGGCAGATCTATAGGAGCTATCAGCCGCTATACGTAGAGCCCTTCTTTATTCCAGAGGTGCTATTTTGAGATAGTATTTTTGTGTATGTATATTTTTGGGCACGACGGGGCCCTGTCCCGTCTATTTGTCTAGTACTCTAATAGAGGCTCGTAGATACGAAGTGTAGGTAGTTTGGTCTCACAGTCTTCATGTGTAAGCATGTATATATATGTATATATTATTTTGATAGCCGAAGGGCTTATGTTTATAAAAGTAAATATGTTTCAAATGGATAATAAGTTTCTATGATTATGAGCATATATTATGAATGAGACAGTACCGTAACGAGCGGTGTTCATGTTAGCCCCGGATACCCGTCATGGCCCGTAGTTCGGATCGTGGCGAAGTGGTATCGAGCGATTCCTCTAGGAAGTGTCTGACGAGCCGTGTCTAGTAGAGTCTTGTTTATGGTGTGTTGCGCGCCACACTAATAAACAAGAGGCTACAAGGCATTTAGGAAAAATGACCATCTTTCTTCTTATGAGATCATGCGATAGAACCGTGCATAAGCTTTTATCTTCCCTAATAGTGTGTTGTGATTTCAGAAATGCCGCCAAAAGGAAAAGCTAATGTTACATCCGGCATTTTTGCGTATTTGAAAATTTGGAAATAACCTTGACTTAAAAGGAATAAGGTCATGTTTGGATTATTTTCTTTATATATGAATGTTGCTTATGGAAGTATGGATGCGGGGATATCGAGCAAGGCTAAGGGCAACAATTGGAATTTCGGAAATTAGTTTCGGAAAATTTCAAAAATGAGATTACTCATGAGTTGGGCTCAAAAAAAAAATAAGAAAGTTTAGGCCCAATATGTAAGGTGGCCGCCATACATGGCCAAGCCCATGGAAATTTTAATTTATTTTCCATGTGCTAAATAATATATAGGCAAGTCAAGTTCAAGAAACTTCAAGAGAAAGAAAAAGCAAGAACTAGAAAAAAAAAGAAGAAGCCATTCGCCAAGAGAGAAAGAGAGAAAAAAAGAAGAGAAAATTTCTTGCCTTAATCCTTGGTTCAAAACTCGTTTCTTGTTGGATTCCTAACAAGCTCAAGACGCTCTTCAACGTGGTATAGTTGGTTTGGAGAAAGAACTCCGTTTGCGGAAAGTTGAAATTTCAAGAAAAGGTAAGAATTCTATGTTTTAAGTTATGGAATAAATTTATATGTTATGATGATAGGAATTGGATGAGAATTATGGAATAGTGGTGAGTGTGTGCATGGTGTGTGTGCATGTGAAATATAGTGGTGGCCGTGAGCCATGGTCTTGCGAAAAGGCAAGGATTTTGTGAAAGTTTTCTTTTCGTGTTATAGAAGATTTATAAGTGTTGTGATGAGTATAAATGAATGGAAATCATAGAAATATGGTGTGTTGACAGTGTGGCCGTGTGGTAGCATTGGTGAAGGAAGGTGACCTTAATTTTATTTAGTATATTAGTTGTGTTGTTGTGACGTTGTAATGAAAAAGAAAGGTTTAATGAGTTAAGTTGGTGTTGAAATTGGTTTTATGTTGTTATGAGAAATTATGTGATTTTTATGTAGTTTTCATATAATGATGCAAGTAAGAACTTAGATGTGAATTGTGATTATGGGTTATGGAAATGGAAGATGGAAATATGTTATGGATATTTATGTTGAAAATTAGAAATTTTGGATAACTTATGGTTGGATGGAAATCTTGTATGTTTTGTAGAATAAGGTGAAATGTCCTTGAGTCGTATTTGAATGGTCTTGAGTTAGTAGACAAATATGAAAATATCGATATTGGATGAAAATGTGAAGTTAGAACGGAAGTCGAAGTATTATGTTGAAAGAAAGACTATTTGTGTTCATATGTGCTTTGTAGCGATTATTGATGTTGTTGTTGGGTTGGTTGTTGTTATTCGAGCCGAGTTGAATCTCGGGGATGCTATATTTATAGGGGGGAAATGCTGCCGAAATTTCGGTAGTCAAGTATGAACTCATTATTGAAATGCTAACTCTCATGAATAGTAACTCGGTAAAGGTGACCATTTGGGACTCTGCTGACGAAACGGGAATTGAGCTCGAAGCGAGTATAAGGCACCCGTGAGGTATGTAAAGCTATTCCTTCTCTTCTTTTTGGCATGTCCTAGGTATACTAGGCTTGAATTTGAGCCTCGGGGGTTATTCTGTTTCATCGAAACTCGATTCGAAATTGAGCACTATTCATTCGTGCGATTGAACTAGAATGCTTATATCTTGTTGGAAAAATGCTCAAACGCCCGTGACAGGTGAATGTAATCGAATTGTCTTGAAACTACCATAAATGACTCTATTAAGTGATATATATTATTTTCTAAAGCTTTCTTAAAACCACTCCGGGGGGGTGTGATGTATTATTTTCTAAGGCTTTTCTAAAACCGCCTCTCCGGCGGGGGTGCGCATAAAACCACTCCGAAGGGAGTGTGATATTTTATAAAACTTTCTAAAAACCACTCCGAAGGGGGTGCGATATTTTATTATTATTATTACTATTATTATTATGCCCGAAGGGGCTAGGACTAGTATTATGTCGCGAGTGGCATGCCCGACGGGGCGGGGGTAGCCGTATGCCGCGAGTGACATGCCCGATGGGACTAGATTATGTCGGGGCCGCATGTCCGATGGGGCCAGGATAGACGTATGTTGGGCCGACATGCCCGAAGGGGCCATTATTTTATTCCGGATGGCATGTCCGAAGGGGCCGGGATAGACGTATGTCGGAACCGGCACACCCGGGCGGGGATTACTAGCACTACTATTATTGATATTGCTATTGCTATTACTATTATGGTTATTATTATTAGGAACGGCGGCCGCCGTCCGAAGGGACTACTTTATTTAAACATTTAGTTCACGCGGTAATCTAAACTTGCTTTCTCGTTGTACTTTTTCTCGATGTAGCCTAACCTCGCTTACCGTTGTACTTTCCTATTTCTTGCTTCGGTGATGCTTTACATATTCAAGACACATATTCCGTACCGACCTCCTTCTTCTGGGGGCCGCGCTTTCATGCCCGCAGTTCGAGTGGACGCCACCAGGGACCCGGCTTAGAGGGAGATAGCATCGGAGTCGACACTCCATTTGCTCCCGAGACCGTCCCCGTTTTGGTATGCTTTATATATTGTACGGGGTTATACTCTATAGAAGTCTGCGAACGGCGTGGAGTCATGGTTACCGTTTGGCCTTGTCGGCCATTAGTTTGTTGTACGTAAAATGGCGGGAGGCCCTTTGGCTCGCCTTGTTTTATGTCGTATGTATATATATCATGGTCGAGATGCCTCGAGCTACGTGTCGATTTTGGTATTTCATTTACAATTTTCAATTCTCGTTTTAAAAAAAAAAAAAAAAAAAAAAAAAAAAATTTTGAGTCGACGTTTAAGGGTTCGCTTGACTCTGATGAGAGTCGGGTGCCCGTCACACCCTGACGAAGGTTGGGGTGTGACACGAAAGCATCCCCCGGGAAGGGCAAGACTACGATGAAAAGGCGGGCGTAAAGAGAGCCGCCTATGAATGTATGAGGACGAATCATATAACGAGGCTCCATCTAATGCCTCCGTGCTCCGCCTATTACGGAAGAACAAGAAGGGGCATCAGTTCCAGCTCCTATGCCTTCAGTCCCTCCACCGCTACTTCGGGTCAACAAGTGACCGTGACGCAGCTAGTGCCGCCCGAGCACAGCGGCGAACGTGGGCCCAAAGTGATCGGTCGACTAGTACTGAGCCCGAGACTTTACGAGTTTAAATCCTCCGGAATTCTTTGGGTCAAAAGCGGAATAAAGACCGCAAGGCTTTA
>NW_026720675.1:0-9748 GCF_029784015.1 Lycium ferocissimum
ATATGATGATTACCCGGACGTGGGTTAACGACGAGGGTGTATATGACATGATAAACGTGATATGATGATATATGTGATTTCATGATATATGTGATATGATTAAAATGCTCACACTCTTAAATGTCAGCGAGTGTTATATCTATGCTTCACCTTATGTCTTATGATTCTCTCGTTATGTTCATTTGATTCATGCCTTACATACTTAGTACAATATTCGTACGACATCCCTATTTCTTTGACGCATGTTGTGTTCATGTCCAGGTAGACGGGGAGGTGATCTAACTCGTAGGAGCTATTAGCAGGCCTTGAGAGCACTCCATTGTTCCGGAGGTGCCATTGATTTATTATTTTGTGTATATATGTTTTGGGCATGACGGGGTCCTGTCCCGTCCATATGTCTAGTACTCTAGTAGAGGCTCGTAGATACGCATGTGTGGGTAGTATGGTCTCACGGTTTCCCATTGTATATATGTATTATTTTGATAGCCAAAGGGCTTATGTATATAAAGGTAATCATGTTTCCAATGAAAATGGTTTTCCTATGATTATAAACATGAGAATAATGAATGAACGCAGGATGAGTAATAGAATGAGTGGTTCTCGGTGGTTAGCTTCGGGTACCCATCATGGCCCCTAGCTGGGTTGTGACTATAGCACTTATACTTTTGGAGAAATCTAAAGTCGTATTATCTCTAAAGCGTTGGGTAAATTCAAACTTATTTGTCTTAAATCTCCTTGTTATAATCCTTCTTACCACTCTGTCACTAAATAAAACATGTGGTTCTACTTTGATATTTTATTGCATTGCCCTCCCTTTGGGAGAGTGGCCCTCAGCTCCTGCTCAAGGGTTTCACTGTGTAGAGTCAGACTGTTGCCTCAACATGTCATGACCCAAACTGATGGGCCATGACTAGTGCCCGGGTTGGACACTCATATACGAACCTGTTGGGGATAATCAGACTGATACTAATGACAATGTGGAAATCTGTAAAACATAATGTAGATTCAAAATGCCATATATCATAATGTACTTGTCTCCTGAGGAGTCACGGTTAATCAAACATAATAAAGTACGCAAGCCGACAAGGCTGCCAATATACATGAGAATATCCAAAATGAACTACATTTGTATGGCTGTCTAAACCATATATACATGTCCAACCCACATATGTCTACAGACCTCTAGGAGTATGACAAAGTCTATATAAAAAGATCTGTACCAAAATAGCTGAAGCTCCGGGACAATGGAGCTCTCCAAACAACTAGGCAAAAATCCTAAGCCGGAGGGTAACCAAGCTGAGCGTTTGTACCTGCGGGCATGAAACGCAGCCCTCGAAGAAAGGGGGTCAGTACGAATAGTGTACTGAGTATGTAAGGCATGAAATCAACATATACATAAAATCCTGGAAAACATTTGGGACATGTCAATGAATGAGCAACATAAATGCATCAGTACAACTATATCAAAGAAACACATATGTCCATAGAAATATCACCACAAAGGCCACAGCGTCACCCCCTGTCAACTGTGCCATATATATATCATCCAACAAAGGCCACACACACCTTGTCCATGGTATATATATATATACATCACAACAAAGGCCACAGCACACCCCCTGTCAACTGTGCCATATATATATACACATCATAACAAAGGCCACAACACACCCCTGTCAACTGTGCCATATATATACACATCATAAAAAAGGCCGTAGCACAACCCCTGTCAACTGTGCCATATATATATACACATCAGAACAAAGGCCACAACACACCCTCTGTCAACTGTGCCATATATATACACATCATAACAAAGGCCATAGCACACCCCCTGTCAACTGTGCCATATATATACACATCACAACAATGGCCACAAGACACACACGTCAACCGTGCCATATATATACACATCACAACAAAGGCCACAAGACATCACCCTCGTCATCGGGCCTTATAATACACAACAAAGGTCACGAGCGTCACCCCACCAAGCCGTGACTTATATATACATGAAGAATGAAAATGAGTGCAGTGCATAATCAAAATGAAATAATAGAGCTCTCTGTAATGTCACAAAATAACCATATACATATACTATACTCATTGCATGCATAGGAGTTCAAATAAGGACTATCGCTCTATCCCACCATGAGGGGACAATTTATAAGGCGAGATCAACAATAATGAAATTGTCACACCCTTAATCCAACAGGGTGTGATGGGCACCCGACCCTTACCTAGGGCCGAGCGAACCCACAAATCATGTCACAAATGCACAACGAAATTATTTTTTTTGAAGAACAGTATGCTTTTTACCTTTCTCGAATCAAATAAAATTTGTAACATGTAAAACTTATAATACAATGCGTGATAATACATCGGCTTACATAGCCACTTACATAACCGACATCTTATACCCACGACACTGTCTGTAAAGTCTCTAACACAGAACATGAAACCATAGCATAATAATCAGACTCGGCAGCACTTCGGAGAAAATGGAGCTCGCCAATCACGCTGGAACATCTTCTACTAATATCTTCAGCTCACACAGGTGTGTACCGCGCGGCACGAAACGCGACCCCCGAAGGAAAGGGGTCGATACGGAAAATGTGCGAGTATGTAAAGCATGGAATACATTAAACGAATCATAACCGGACCGAGAAGTACGAACGAGACATAACCATCAGAAATCATAGACTTGCCTTTAAAACATATCTCGTACATATACATATACATGTAGCGTGTCCCGGCCCCCAAGCGAGGGACCCGGTGGGTAAAATCATATCATTATCAAGCTATCGTATCATCGAACATATATACCGTACCCGGCCCTCTGGCGAGGGACTCGGTGAATAAGGTCATATAATCATCGTATCATATTATCATGTCATCATATCACATCATCATATATATATATATATATATATATACCGTACCCGGCCCTCTAGTGAGGGACTCGGTGAAGTGATCATATACCGTACCCGGCCCTCTAGTGAGGGACTCGGTGAAGTGATCATATACCGTACCCGGCCCTCTAGTGAGGGACTCGGTCGTACCCGGCTCTTTCGGGACTCGGTGGATAATCATACCATACCCGGCCCTCTAGTGGGGGACTCGGTGAAGTCATCATATCAACTGCGCACGAATACGTACCCGGCCCGGGACTCGGTGAATGATGTCATAGTAGGCATGAGCAGAGTAATAGGAAGCCACATACACATACACACAATTAATCTTTGAAGCTCAACAAATAAGTAACAAATCAATGCTCGTGTCACAGAATCATAGTCATATTAAGTTCCTTCCGAATGTCACGCGGGAACATGTCAAATAGAGTTTCGAAAATCATAGTTACGTATTATAACCATATGCATACGAATTCTCATTTCATACATTTACACAGATTCCATAGATTTAATCAAAGCAGACTATCATTTAAAAACTGAGCCAATGGTCATAGTCAAATCCAGTTTCTTTCGAATGGTACTCGGAACTTGTCAAATAGAACCTTGCCATCATAGTTACGGATCGACATTATATACATACAATTCTCATTACAGATTTAACAAATAAGTAAGTAATCGTACTCGGGAGTCAAGGTGATAGTCATTTAAGTCTTCTCCAAAAAGTCGTCAGAACTATACAGAGGAAAGCCTCGCGGGCCCACGGACAAGTATCCAACCAATCCGAGCCCGCCTATGAACATTATAGCCTTAATACACTACAGAACCTCCTACGGACATATCGAAGCGATCCGAGCCTTTTTATGAAAGTTACGGACGTTCGTAGTTACCGACCCTTTTTCGAACATAATCCTTATGCACATTCATATTTGATCATACAAGGGGCATAAGAATCATAATTTAACTACATTATGAATACGGATATCAAGAAGCACATAAGAATCATGAACATGCTCCGATCGGAGGGTAGAGTTACCGGGGATCATATCATAGCCTAATTTAACTAAGACATGCCAAAGAAGGAAAGGTGAGCTTTACATACCTTGGCCGCCCCTAAGCTAATCCAAACTTACGCCTCGGCTTCTTCACGATCCACGATAATGTCATTAGACATCCGACATTAGCCATAGACATTGAAGAACCCAATTCCAAGCCATCACTTTTTCTACAAAAATTCCGGCAGCATTTCCCCTATATATTCACCAACCCCGAGAATTCAACTCGGCCAAATCTTCAACACAATACCAACAATCATATAAACAACATCCATAACTAATTCAAAACGCATTCTAGCATTAGCAATTCTTCTTTACATAACTCATCAACATTCCATTCACATTCAAATAAACTACGTGCCTTCAAACCAACATCATTGATCCTACGTTCAAGTATTAATCCGAGACCATTCAAACGCGATTTAAGAACATTCCAAGCAATCCATACGATATTCAAAATAACCCAAACCATATACTACTTCACCCGAAACCTCTGATTTCCATAGGGACAACAACGATGCATTTCCTTCTTCCAAATTCATCAATGACACCAATAATCCACACATTTACAACTCCATTTAAATCATTAAACCTTCATTTTTCATCATGAAATTCACAACCACGACAAGCAAAATACTAAATGAAATTTGTTCATCTCTTCCACACGAAACAGCCACCATTCGGCCACTACACCAATCACACACACAACTTCATGAATTTCATCTATTTCAACACATTACAACATGATCCAACGTCCATAATACAACAATTTAAACATGCCAAATAGATTAGTTCTTCACTCCTATACAACCTAACACACACACGGCCACACACAACTTACCACAACTTCATGAACTTCATTCATCTACACACTCCACAACATACACAATCATCTATAACATATGAAAATGAGGATTAAACCTTACCTTCTTCACTCCACTTCTTCACTCTCTCTCTCGGCTAGAGCATGCTTGGCAAGAATGAACGTTTTGCTCACTTCAACGACTACTCCACGTTAACGAGGACCTTCCAATTAGTAGGAAAGCATAAAGAAAATAATTTTTCTAGGCCAAAATTAGGGGGCAGCACTTTCGGCCAGCCCTTGGCCGAGAGTCTCCCTTCTTTCTCCTCTCCATCTTTCTTGAATTTTCTTAGAATTAAAATGATGAGTTGTGCCTTATAATTCATCACACACACACACACACACACACACACACACACACACACACACACACACACACACACACACACACACATATATATATATATATATATATACATAGGGGCACATGGCCGGTCATGTGCCCTTTATTTTTCTCAATTTTTCTTCAATTTTCTAGAAATTTCCTTAAGGCACAAAAGATGAGTAATTGTCTTGCTTGCCTTGTCATCTTTGTCCATATATATATTTGGCCCTTACAAAATATAAGATGAACACATGTTCCATTACATGGCTTGCTACAATTGACCAAAATGTAAATGGGGCCCACGGCCACAATGCTTCTTCAAGAAGTCATGAACTAATAATAACTCCCAATTTCCAAGTTTACCCTTAATATTCCATGACAATAATATTTATAAGCAACTTATGCATTCAAACAGAACCGGAACATGGCCTTGCCCTTAACTTTCCGCAACTTACTCGGAACGTCCCATTGTACAAAAATGCGGGGTATAACAGAAATAAATCGAGAAAATCATGAAATGGCTTAACATATCCATATCATCATTGAAATCATACTTGAGACTTTTAAGCACAAAATCATCCTCAACGTAATCCTCATAAAAACATTCTCATTTTTAACATCATAAAAAGCTTTAAGAGTCATAAACTTCTAGCTTTTGAAATCAAGGACGTTATGGAAATACTAATGGACTCATACCATAGGAATCATACCTTTTGAAAGGAAGGGACGAGCCTTAACATACCTGAAATTCACGTTGCGGCTTTTCCGCCTATTTTCGGTTTTGTAATCTACCTATAAGACCATTCATACTATGGTTAGGGTCACTGTTATATACGTATCCTAGACCTTCAAATTAAACCTCCTTAAAATCGCAAAATTCAGGTAAAGACCTCCCCTGTTTATATGCCTAACCCGAATTCATAATTCAACAACCAACAACAACAACAACAATACCAACATCAATCATAATATTCCCAATATCAAAATACTCCATAAACATCTCATATGGGGTTCATCCCATATTTCCACCAATCAAACCACTATACAGCTATTTAACAGTTCTATCTCCGTAAATAAATCAAAATTAACATTTATAATAACAAATTCATACCTTACTCCCAATATTATGGCTATATCTTCACTCCTCCACCTTGATCTTAAGCCACAACACGTCACTACACAATTTTGTAGTTGCAACTGTATGCCATCTGGATCGAAATTTGGGAATTATACCTGGTTTGGGCTAAAATTTGGCTTGGGGGGTTGGGGAGAACTCTATAGAATTTTGGAGAGTTTTTTCGGGGTGTTTGGTGAAGTAAATGAGGGGTTAGCCCCTTTAAATAATGCTCCAGAATCTGCCTGCACCGTCTCTAAAATCGTTTAGCGCGATCGTGCCACCTTTGGGGGCGTTCGCGCAGGCTTAACTTTCCTGTCTGTGCGTTCAGTCAGTAAAAAGGTCATAACGCTTGATGTTGATATCGTGTGAGGGACCACGACCTATGATTGGAAAGATCTTTCAATTATCTATAACTTTCATCCTTGGTTTTTTCCCAAATTCCAAACTTATAATAGCGTTTTTGCCCCTCCAAGTCAGATCATCCGAAATTATTTCTTTAAATTGTCCTTTTGGAGGGCTTATGCCCATATTTGGCTTGAGGGTCCTTCTTAGGACTTGCTCAACTTCCCATATACTACTCATATATCTCTTCATATATCCTTTATAAAACCCCAACATGTGGGACCCACTTAGCTTACAGTAACTAGGGCTTTCATCGAGCAACGCACTACTTGATTTACACCATATGGTCTCCAAATGTCATATGTATATTATTATTATACTCTTATAATATAACCTTCAACCTTAACCCGGGCCTCCAAATTGTTCAGCGCGTTCGAGCTTCGTGGTGGTGCGTTCACGCTATGTTGACCCTTGGCCTTCTGCGCGTCCGCGCCACCCCCAGGCGCGTTCGCGCAGATCATTTTCCTGGCCTGCCAGCCCGACTTGTAATATCCATATCTCTTTCAAAGCCTTGGAAGCTTAATCTCCTTAGTTCACTTGTTTCCCAATCCCTCTATAAGCTGTTACGCGAACTCAAACTCTTATAATTATGAAACGAGCACCTATGATTTGGCATCTTCTCGATAATAACTCCGATGTCTGCAACTGAATAGCTAACACCTAACAAATCTCAACGCGCAGAACTACGGGGTGTAACACAACATCTTTTGTAATTCTTTATAATTTCGATAGCTGAACCACTTACATACGCAGAGTGTCATGTATTCCCAGCTGACATACTCGATCTTGATAAACTTAAACTTTACATGTGGTGCTTGTCTTAGGGCGATCTCTCTCTTAATAACCCTCAAGAATCATTGTTCTACCATTTATTATTTTCCTACCAACTATCTTACTTCACAAAATCGCTATACAGAATTTTACAAGGGTCTTTAGAGTCTTCAACTCGCATTTAGTTTAGTTTAAGGTACTTGCCAAAACCAGTATCTCCTGATCCAGGGAACCAAATGATTTTGCTGATATCTGCTATTGAAATTGTCAACTCACTTCTCGTAATAAGGATATAGTCTCATGTACTGCTTTTATAAGCTCGACACTCGCCTTTTCTCACCCCTTCTTCTCCTAATTTATGAATCTTACTGCATTACCATACTTTGACTTACAATTCTTAATCATGTCTCCCTTGTCGCGACCTGACTAGTGGGCCATGACTGGTACCCGGAGTTGACTACCGAGCACTACTCATCATGCTATCTATCATACTAAACCTGGGCATACATCATTCTCAACACAAGACCTATCATGAAACAACCACCAAATATCTCCCAAAACACGTATATATACATAAGCCCACGAGGCTACAAAAATGATATACATAATAGACAATAAAGAAGTCTTACAACATCTAAAACCCACACATAAGTATCTACGAGCCTTTAAATGGAATACCGGAATTATAAGGACAGGACAAGACCTCGCCATGCCCCAACATGTACACAAAAGGATATACTAAGTGATGGTGACTCCGGAGTAGTGGAGTGCTCCTGAAAATTCACTGTACACGCTCCTAAGTGTCTGCACGGTCTCCCTGTCTACCTGTGGGCATGAACACAGCATCCATAAAGAAAAGGACGTCCGTACGAACAATGTACTAAGTATGTAAGGTATATATGTCAACATAATAAAGAAGTAAGAAAACATGAGACGAAGAGATAACCTGTAACTGATTGCCTCTTAAGGCGGAATCATGCATGCTAACTTTCATAACAAACAACATCATATCATGTATATATGTATATATAAACTTTCCGTCCATATAGGCATGGTGTGATTATCATTAGCCCGCGTCCGGGGTAAACATCTCAAGTCGCCCACTAGTGGTGTCTGCCTATGCTATATAGATATGGTGTAATCATCATCATAGCCACCCACCATTCCTATCGTGGTGGTGACTGCCCGGCCATATAGGCGCGATGTAATCATATGTATACATAACATGATGCATGCATGAGATCTCAAGAAGAGCTATAACTCTATCGAAGTGACGTAGGGTCGGTAACCTCTGATTATGTTATGAACTAGCCATGATCGTCATGTCTCACCTTGAAGGAATTAGTAACATGAGGTGAGACTAACAACAATGAACAATCATCAAGGAAACATAGAATAAGATCATAAACCTTATAAAAGCTTCAATTCATAAACTTTGGAACCTTCAGGATTAGAACCATCAACTTCATCATTACCATAGAGCACATCTCGTCTCTATCTCATAAGGAGCTCTTAAGAACCTTAACTTCCCTCTTTTGGGATATAAGAAGGTCATGGAAACATAGAAATGAAATCGCAATATAAGAGTCGTGCCTTTGAAGGAAGGTGACTAGCCTTACATACCTTTACGTCTCCCTAAATTTGTCGACTAAATGCTTCCCTCCAAGTTTACAATTCTACATTCAAGAGAATTTGTACTAAGATTAGATAACCGGTAACATACTTGAAGCTAAGCTAAGACGACTAAGGGCTAATGAAAACTGGGCAGCACTTCTTTTGTTTGTACAACTTTCTCCATATAATATAACAACTCCCAAACATCAATGAAAACATCCATAATATCATAATCAATAAACTTTTTTAAGCTAGACATTATTCAATTCTCAAAATTACCTCTCAAAGTTATCCATAACCATAGTTATCACCCAACGTCGTATTCATTCACATATAATGCTTCTTAAACATTCTTAATATCATTCATAACAAGATTATACTCATTTCATACTAAGAATCATAACTCAATTGAACTTACTACTCAAAATACCATTATTTCAATTTTGGAGCTCATATTCCACATTCTTCTTTAATCCAAGTCTTTCAACCACTCAATACCTCTAATAACATGAAATAAATGTAAAACTCACCTTTGAATATATAGGGATGGTCTTTGGATGAAGATACTTGTTACACCCCGTAAGAGTCCGTGCTACTTGCCTTAAGACAAGAATGAATGAGTTAAGAAATTTCAAGGACAGTTAATCGAGTTAGTAAGAATATCATATATATATATGGTTGCCTTAAGTATCC
>NW_026720676.1:0-9514 GCF_029784015.1 Lycium ferocissimum
CACCATAACCGTTCAACACGTCACATAAAACATGTAAAGGATTAAATCTTACCTTTTCTTTAGCTCCTCCCTTTCTTTGCTGAATTTTTGGAAATTTTGGAAGTTTTGGATGAAAAAAAATGAGATTTTAACACCTTAAAACAGATTTGCGAAGTCGGTTTTACGTAGCTACGATCTGATCGCGCGGTGCGCGTAGCGGCAATCTTGTAGCGGTGCGCGGGAATACTGTTTCTGCGTCGACGATTCAGTTTGTAACGTCTATAATTCTCTACTCCGATGTCCTATCAATGAACGGTTGGTTGCATTACAAACTAGACTCGACGAACTTCATTTCGGGACTTTGAACCACCTTAAAACTCCACATATACTATGAGATATGCGCCTCCAAAGTTAACTAAAATCCGTCCCGCGTTTCTCAAATTTTCGTCGAACTTATTTTCTTCAATTTGCTCAATCCCGAAATATTCCGAAATTCTCCATACATGATATTTATCACTTATTACACTAATAATGGCCATGTTCCCGTGTTTCAAAATATTCTTTCCCGATTACGACTTACGAGATCGTAATTCACCCTTTTTCTTCGTTGTTACGTACTTTCCATGGCTTGTGCCTTTCAAAACATCTCATTACTACGATGAGGTACACGTCAAAATCATGCTCTGAAAACGCGGGGTATAACAATACACATGATATTAATCCAAGTGTACCATGGCCCACAAGTCATGTGCATGGCCAATGGTCATTTTTTTTTCATGAATTAAAATTTCCAAACTTCACTTTTGGCCCCAAATTTTTCATGAAATGTCTAACTTCCCATAATTCACCTTTTGGTCCCCATATTTCATGAAACACTAATTTCCATAATTTCACTTTTAACCCCAAATTTTCCTTAATATTCCATTCCAATAAAATAACAAGCAACTTATGCCTTAAAATAAAATCGATGGTAAAAGATCTCAACCTCGCATCCCGGACTAGTCTTGTCCTTAACTTTTCACGGTTAACTCGGAATATCCTAATGTACAAAAATGCGGGATATAACACTTTCATCAATGGATGGGATGAATTTTGCCCCTTTCTCTCTTGAAAACTGACTTTGGGGTCTTGGGGTTAAGGGTTCAAGGTTGGGGAATTAAAATAGAGGTTTCTAGCCCTGCCGGCCACTATGGCAGTCTCCAGACCGATGCAGCCGTCCTGCTGTAGCAGCCTCTTCGTCGCTATAGCAGCCCTGCTGGACAAGTCCGCACTAAAATGGTCATACTCCCTCATCCGGAGGCCAAACGCGTTGATTCTTTTTCCTATAGCTTCGTAATTTTGATATGGATCTAATGGTTCAGTCCTCTCTTAAAACAAAGGTTGGATGCTCAATCTGGAGCCATTTCTATCCACAAACCTCCAGCGAAAACGCCGAATACGAGCGCGACAAAATCCAAACCCATCTAACACTCTTTGGAACCTCACCAAAACTTGTGGACAAGTTCAAAATCATCTTAATAGTATGTTGGAACTTTCAAAACATTGATACAGGGTCATCCTAACCTGACGTTGACCGTGGTCAACTCTAACTCGCTAACTTAACTAGCTTCTCCCTCAATGACTCAATTTACACTCAAACCTTGTAGAGACCAACCCAATGACTTCATTAAGTCATAGATCATACAAACAGGACTTGGGGAAAAGTCAATGAGTCAAAACATTATAACGACCAAACGGGTCGTTACAATAGCACCAAAGAAGCAAGCAAGGAAAGGTGCCATATCCGAACTAGAGAATTTGTTTACTATAGAGAAATAAGGAGCAAGGAAAAAGAGTACAAAATTAAGAGTGCTCACAGACAGACAAAGTTACACCTCGAAAAAATTTCATGTCGTTGCATAGTAAATAGACTACGTAGTGCGAGAAGTATACGATATTCCTATAAGTAGGAATGGTTATTTAATAATTCTAATTAAGATTCCAAAGATGTTGAAAGTAAGAGGAGAAGGTCCCTTAAGGAAGGCGAAGCATATGTTGTGTTTTGGAAAAGTTTCGTAAAGTACCGAGCTAATGTTGACTTAATGATGTCTTAAGAAAGAGTTACAGCAATCCTTAGATTGGTAATGAAGTGTTAAACAAGTGTCAAGAAGGTTCCATAAGGATTGGAGATCAAACGAACGACGGAAACAATTTCCGGGAGGTGGGGTTATACGACCGCTTATACGGTCCGTATAACACGAAAAGAAATGTTGTTTCTTTGATGGTGAAGTACGGTCACTTATACGGACCGTATAATATTGTATGGACCGTATAAGTGTCCGTGGAAGTCCCGATGGGCTGAGTTAAGTTCAAGTATAAATACATGTTCCCACTCTTATTTTCTCATTCTTTCCACTTCTCCACCTTTCTCAAGACTTCTAGAGGGTTTTACACATTTCATCTTTAAGAATACAAAGGAAATCAAAGATCAATATCATAAGTTCAAGTGAATCGAGTGTAAGAAGCTCATTAGGGTTCATCCAAGACAAGGAATCTCATTGGAAGTGGAACTAGGGCTTTGCTCAAGTGAAGTGTTTCCACTCAAAGCTTATTCCTACTCAATAAAATGTAAGCTTTATGATAATTCCATGTTGTTTAAAGTATTGAGAGGTTGAAAGACTTAGATTATGAAAGTAGGTGGAAGATGGGTCATAAATATGAGGATAGTGATACCTTTGAGTAGTAGCTTAGAATGAAGCATGATTCTCGACATATTGTAATTATAAATATGTTATAAATGACATTAAGAACGTGGGAGAAACATTATATAAGAGTGAACATAATATTGTACTATGACCATGATTATGGATGATTTGAAGTGGAATTGGGAGATTTGGATAATGTAGGTGAATGAAGAGAGTTGCTTATGATATTTTGAATGTTATTATTGAAGTTTGGGAGTTGATATATGATATGGAGAAAGTTGTATAAACAAAGGAAGTGTTGCCCAATTTTCTCTACCTTTAGTCAAGTATGCTTAAGCTATCGATTATCTAATGCTAGTACAAAAACTCTCTTGAAGGTAGAAACGTGAATATTGGAGAGGAACGTCCAAGTGATTGAATAGCTAAAATAAAAGGTATGTGAGGCTAATCCCTTTCTTTCTAAGGCATGAATCTTATGACATGATTTTCCCTTATTCTCCATGACCTTCTTACATTCAGGAAATTATGAGTCTATGTTCATGAAGAGCCTCATATGATATAAAGATAAGATATACGTTATGAGTACGACAATGATGATGATGAGCTTAAGTCTAAAGATTCTAAAGTTCATGATATGATGCTTCTACAAAGCTAATGATTCTAATTATGATTAATTGATATCGTTCTTTGTGATACACTCACCTTATTTGCTAATCCTTTCAAGGTGAGGCAGAATGTTTATGAAACTCCATAATGAAATTGGGGGTTCACGACCTTATGTCACCTCGATAAGGTATAGTTGTCTTTGAGTTCCTATGTATGCATTATGATGAGTACATGATGATGATATTACACCGCGCCTATATGGCCGGGCAGACACCGCTAAGGCGGGCAGCGTATACACCATGTCTAGATGGCATAGGTAGACACCACTAGTGGGTGGCATGAGATGGTTACCCCGGACGCGGGAGGCCTAGGCACAGGCTAACGATGATCACACCGTACCTGTATGGTCGGGCAGCTTATACATATATGCATACATGATATGGTGATGTTTATGAAGTAAGTTAGCATGCATTGATTCATTCTTAAATGTCAGTCAGTTACAGGTCGTTCCTTACTTGATGTCTCCTGGTTTCATTGATGTATCATTATTGTTTATGCCTTACATACTCAGTACAATGTTCGTACTGACGTCCTTTTCTTTGGACGCTATGTTCATGCCTGTGTAGATAGGGAGACGACGCAGATCCATAGGAGCTATCAGCAGATTTACAAGAGCACTCCATTCTTCCGGAGGTGCTATTTTGAGATATTATTTTGTGTACATATTTGGGCACGACGGGGTCTTGTCCCATCCTTATGTCTAGTACTCTAGTTGAGGCTCATAGAGACGTATGTGTGGGTAGTATGGTCTTGTGATTCTCCTCACTGTATATATTAGTTTGATAGCCGAAGGGCTTATGTATATAAATGTAGATATGCTTGAAATTGAAAGTGGTTTTCCTTATGACTAGAAGTGCGAGAGTAATAGATATTGAAAGTGGTTTTCCTTATGACTAGAAGTACGAGAGTAATAGATAAACGCAGAATAAGTATGTTGACTAGCAGTATGAGTGGTGCTCGGTAGTCAACTCCGGGTACCCGTCATGGCCCCCTAGTCGGGTCGTGACAAAAGTGGTATCAGAGCAGTTCAGTCTTAGGAAGTGTCTACGAGCCGTGTCTAGTCGAGTCTTATTTATGGTGTGTTGTGCGCCACATCTATACACAGGAGGCTACTAGGCATTTAGGAAAAATGACCATTCTTCTCCTTACTAAATCGTGCGATAGAGCCATGTTATAAGATTTTCTCCTCCCTAATTGTGCGTTATGATTTCAGTGATTCCGCCAAAGAGAAAAGCTACAGACCTGTCACACCCTTAATCCGATAGGGTGTGATGGGCACCCGACCCTTACTTAGGGCCGAGTGAACCCTCTGACTATCATAATACTCGTAGTCATATTGGGCCCTTAACCAGACCATAAATGCATAGTGAAAATTTTCAAAAAACGAACGTACTTTATATCTTTTTCAAATCAAACAAAACTTGCAACCGTACAAAATCTGTAATATTATGTATAACAATACAATGGCTTATAGAGCCGCTTCTGTCTGCAAAGTCTCTAACATGACTCGAGATATCATAACACAAACCAACTCCGACTCGACAAAGACCGAGAAAGTGGAGCTCGCCAATCCGTAGGAGCATCTTCTACTTAACGTCTTCGGCTCACGGGTGTACTTGCGTGGCATGAAACGCGACCCCGAAGAAAGGGGTCGATACGGAATATGTCGAGTATGTAAAGCATGGAATACAGGAAACGAGATCATAACCGAAATGAGGAGTACAGAAAGTGTGCATAATAGTCAAAATACCGAAGTACATGTATCCGTAATACAAATAGTGCATAAGAGGTACAGAAGACAGATATAATAATCAGAATGCTCAAAATACTTAGCTTTCTTTTAAAAACATTTATGTCTCATATGTATATAAAATAGAACATATCATAGTAGCCGACATTAACCGATGTGGAATTCGCCTAAACCAATGTGGGATTCGCCTAAACCAATGTGGGATTCGCCTAAACCAGTGCGGAATGTGCCTCGCCACTGGGTTTGCCCCACCATTGGGTTTGCCCCACCATTGGGTTTGCCCCACCACCGGCTTCGAAACCAACAGATCATATTTCAGAATACATGTATATATCATATCATCACATTAAACAAAATCATCATATTATCATAGCATCAGATTAAACAGAGTCATCATATTACCGTATCATCAGAACAGATTCATTATATTATCAAATCATCACATTATCAAATCATCATGTCATCAGACCATCAGATTATCATATCATATACCCTATGCGGTGTCACACCCCGACTTTATTAGGGTGTGATGGGCACCCGACCCCATATTCGGAGCCGAGCGAACCCGCTAACTCTTATTACACATATGAACTTATGAATCCGTTAGAAAGGAATACATAAATTTTTTTTTCATAAATAGAATCTAACGTCATATAGGACTCGTGACACGGAACATCATAGCATATCGGCTGTTGGAGCCGCTTATACATGACAACCCAATACCCACGACTCTGTCTGCAAAGTCTCTAACTCCGAACAAATCATCATGGCACATATGCTCTGACTCGGCAGCACTCCAGGACAAGTGGAGCCTACCAACCCCGCTGGACATCTTCTATGCTAGCTTCGCATCATCTGGGTGTACCTGCGCGGCATGAAACGCAGCCCCCCGAAGAAGAGGGGTCAGTACGAGTAATGTCGAGTATGTAAGACATGGATGGTAACATAGAAAGAGACATAGTCATGCAACAACAGTATGGAGATGTAAAGCGTATCCTGTACATATGAGACATATCACGTATAAGAGAGTAAGCTGTGCATATGGAACATGTCATGTGCAAGGCTGTAACCTGTACGTATGAAACATATCATGTAAAGCTGTAACCGGTACATAGGGATCATATACTGTAAAGCTGTAACCTGTACATAGGAATCATATCATGTAAAGCTGTGATCTGTGCATATGAGTGCCCTTGGGGGCGGATGCCATGCATGCTTGTCTGGTCATATGGTATCATAGCGCCGAACAAGCCGGCTCACCCACATAGCGCCGAAATACGTCGGCTCGCCCATATATATCCGCGTCCGGGCATCCGCGTCCCGGATGATAAGCCCGGTGACTGGTGGCAATGAAACATGTCTCCCTTCCCATTCCCCACATATACATGTATCCCATCCCCCCAACCCATATACAAGTATGGCATGCGCATAGAGCCCAAGAGAAAGTCTGTATCCGTGAGGAGTGACGAAAGGTCGGAAACCTCCGATCGCATTATGGAGTAATCATGGCCGCTTTGTCTCACCTTGAAGGATCGATAATCATAAGGCGAGACTACCAACAAGAGAACAACATTAAGAGAACATAGAACATGTCATTTCGTACCATATCATATCATAGCATATCGTGTCATGTCATAGCATATCGGGTCATGTCATAGCATATCATGTCATAGACATTTTCTCATATTTAGCATCATTCTTGTCATTGCAAAATCATAGTCGTCGTTCTAGATATAGAAACTTTCAAAAAGAATTATAAAACTCGGACTTGGAAAAAGAATAAATATTTTGGAAAAACATTAGGAACTTTTTATGAAGAAACTCATGCCTTGGAATCGAGAGATTAATTAAAACAAATATTACTTAGTAGTCGGAAAGATGTCCAAAAGTTTCCTTTAACCGTAATACGGAAATAAGCCAAATGGAGCCATAGGAGGAAGTTAGGGATTAGCGGGCCCACCTCGAGTCAAATGGGCGGCGTACACAATAGACGTATAATACGTTTCATGGCATGACTTATGAGAGTCTTAGGGTAAACGGATCCTATTCCCCGCAAGTTCTAGGTGTTTAGACATTTCTTTCAACTTTTCGTGGACATCTACTTCAATTCTACTGAATGAATAGTAACTAATTTCAATCTCGGATTTCTAGGAGAGGAATTGTCCCCGAAGCCCGTATTCAAGCCTATTACGTCTAAGACATGCCAAAGAAGGAAAGTGAAGTCTTACATACCTTTTTCCGCTTCTTACGCTCCTCCAAATTCAGGTTGCAAATCCGCCAAAATCTACAATTTGGTCATGTTTACCAAACATTGATTAGCGCATTTAGAATTGAATTCTTAAATGAAGCTTGGCTACCGAAATTTCGGCAGCACTTCCCCTGTAAATACACCATCCCCAAAATCCAACTCGGCTCATTTTAATCAACAATAACAATCCGGAATTCAACCGGCCAAAGTATCAATAATACCAACAATTATTCTAACAATGCTTCAATATTCAATTCAATCCAATTCAATTCAATTCAATTCACATAATCTTCCAACAACTCAAATAACATACTACTTTATCCGAAACCTTCAACCTCAACAATATCCATACATTCCATCATCGCATAATCCACAACGACGACAACTAGAATGTCAAATAACATCAATTTACATTAACTTACCAAAGCTCCTATTAACCGACCATAACCACTTCTCACATATTTTCATGCATTTTCATCCATCCCTTTACATTACAACAACAAACAACATCCCACATAGAATCAATCCATTCTTTCCATGCAACACAACACAACGCGACCAACTCATACGACACAACACATATAACACAACACACGGCCAACACTACTCCAAACGGCTACCATTCCAACATATTACATTCATGGTTTTTCAATCCCTTTACATTATGGATTTCACAACACAACGATCAAACTACCAAAATAAAATCAATTCATCACACCCTCCAATACTACTTCTACATGAGTCACCAAATATTCATTTCTAATATGAAATTCATGATCACAACAACCAAAATGCTACATAAAATTAGTGCCTTATTCCAACATACCATACGGCCACATCCGTGCATACACACATCCCTATTTTCATGCATTTCATTCATTTTACTCACTACAATATACATAACCATCCATAACATATAAAAGAAGGATCGGTTCCTTACCTTTTTCCATTTGTCTTCCTCTCTTGGCTAAAGTCATGAACTTGCAAGTATGAATGGTTTTTCTTGCTCCAAAAATTACACCATGTTGAAGAGGACCCTTGAATTGGTAGGAATACTAGGAGAAATAATTTTCTTGATCAATTTCCATGGCCTCAATTTTTTTTTGCCATGGCCGAAACTACTATATTCTCTCTTCATCTTCTTCTTTTTTTGTTCTTTCTTTCTCTCCAAATTAATTATGAAGAATAGGCCATCTTTCTCTATATATATATACTTGCCCCCTTTAAATATAAAATGGCCACATGCCCCCTTCTTCATTTTTCTAGAGATTTATTCTTTTTTTTCTTGAATTTTTCTTTGAATTAGTCAAAGAAGACTAATTTTCCTACAATAACCAAATGTGGCCACTTGTCTTATTTTATACACTTTGGTCCGTATATATTCATCACATGGCCATCTTGGAAATTTCAAGAATTTTCTTGAATATTTGTGAGATTACCATTTTACCCCTAGGCTTCCATAATATTACCATGAACCATTTTGCGAATACCCCTTTACCCACGGTCTTTTCCAATATTTCCATACTAATAAGGTTCATAAATAATATTCACAACCCACTTGTACATTAAAATAATTTTGGAAATAGTCTTGCCTTTAACTTCTCGCAATTATCCCGAATTATTTGAACGTATGAAGTACGGGCTATAACATGCGGTCCGTGATAGGACCCGGCGGACGGAACGTGGTCGCCCCTCCTGCCTTGGGCGCCACAACTCATCATACTTCGGAAGTTTTCAGATCTCCGTATCTCCGTCACACATTATAAATCAGAATCACATCATATTTCGTAACTCATCATACTTCGTATCATATCATATATCGGACGCTCGTCATACTTCGGAAGCTCATCATACTTCGAATTATGCGCACGATACCAACCCGGGACTCGGCGAAAGTAACAATAATATACATAGCGGAATCGTAGGATCTATATGCAACTCACAACATTTATACGCCGTACTTAACAATAATCGGCAGTTATCATTTACAAGCCAATGGCATTAGTCAATTCAAATCTCTTCTGAATATTACTCGGAAACATATCAAATAAAACTCTATCAATCATAGTTACGTATCCAGATCATATGCCTACGAATTCTTATTTCGTACATTTACACAAATTCCATAAAACAATCAAAATAGACTCTTTAAAAAAAGCCCAAAAGTCTATCAAATTTTTTTAAGTT
>NW_026720677.1:0-8158 GCF_029784015.1 Lycium ferocissimum
AAAGGGGGAAACCCTTTTTCCCGGCACGGGGGGGAATCGCCCGGGGGAAAGACACCATTCGAGATTACACCGACGCAGTACTACTATATAGGGGCGGTATGTGTACCGAGGTTTCGGGGCTACGGCGACGGGTTATGGGAGAGGCGCACTATGCCCGTTATTCCGTTCATCCGGGTTCAACAAAGATGTATCATGATCTCGGATGCTTGTACGCGGGATGGTATGAAGAAGGACATAGCGAATTTGCTCCTCGCGTTCAAATTGCCAACGGAGTTAAGATTGAGAGCATCGGAAACTCGGTGGATTATTACGGAGAGATGGAGATCCCGACTTGGAAGTGGGAAGCAATTAATATGGACTTTATTACGGGTTTTCGCACTCCACGGAAGTATGATTCCATATGGGTTATCGTGGATAAGCCGACAAAATCAGCCCATTTCCTTCCCCGATCGGGACTACTTATTTACCTCGAGGACTATGCAAAGTTAATATGTAAGGAGGTAGTAAGACTTGGAGTTCCTACATCTATTATATCGTATAGAGGTGCTTTCAGTTTACGGCCTAACCACGGAGATCATTCCGGAAGGATTGGGGACAAGTAGTCTTTAGCACAACATTCCACCCTCAGACTGACGGATAGGCCGAGCGTACTATACAGACGCTAGAAGATATGTTGCGTGTTATAGCCCGTATTTTGTACGTCGGGATAATCCGAGTCAACCATGAAAAGTTAGGCGCAAGACTATTCCGGAATACGAAATCGAGATTTTTGACCATGATCTTGTTTTAAGGCACAAGTGCTTATGAACTTGTTGGCATGGAATATTAAAGAAATTTGGGACTAAAAGTGAATATTAGGAAAATAAATATTTCATGAATTAAGAGGGAGGTGGCCATGGGGGGTTTGGGCCATGGCCACATGGAAGTTTAATACATGTTATAAAAAGATGACTAAGGGATCATTTTCATCATCTTCACCCTTAGAATTTTCAAGAAACTTGGAGAGAAAACCAAAGGGGCCATTTTCGTAAGCTTGAACCGACAAGACCAAGGAAGATTGATCAACAAAATTATTTTCTTCAAGCATTTCAACTCCTTAGAAGGTGAAGAACAACATGGAGTGGTTGTTGGGTAAACGATACAAAATTAATTCGAAATACTCGTAGTTAAGTTGAAGAACCAAGTGAAGAAGGTATGCTTCAATATTCCTTTTTATATGTTATGCATGGTTTGTGTGTGTTGTGAAGTGTGGAAATGGATGAAATTCATCAAATATGGCATGTTGAAGTGAGGGCGGTGTGTGTGGGTGTTTGGCCGTGTGTGTAGTGTTGTGTTGAAGTGATGAATTGATTCTATTTCGCGCATGTTTAGTGTTATAGTGTATTGAAATGGATGGGAAGCATGAATATGGGGTGTTAGGGTAGTGGCCGAATGTGGCTACCTTGCATGGTTGAGAACGAATTAATTCTATTTAGTGTTTTGGTTGTTGTTGTTATGTAGTTCTATGGTGAAAATGAAAATTTGATGATTCAAGTTAATGTTGTAGTGGTTATGGGGTTTTTAGTAGCCAATGTGATCCTTATGTAGATTTCATGTTTATAAAAATGATATTGTTAACGTATAGATTGTTGGTGTAGTTTATGAGTTTTGGAAGAAGGAAATGTGTTAGTGTTGTTTATGTTGAGTTGGGGAGATTTCGGGTAAGGTGGTGGTGTGGTTAGATTAGTTAAAAATCTTGTGTGAATTGTTTGAAGTGTTCTTGAATATTGTCTAAATGGTTTTGGATTAGAAATTGAACGTATGAGCATGAATATTGATTTGAATGTAAGTGGTTGAGTTGAATATAATGAATGTTGTTGAATTATGTAGTAAAGGGTTGCTAATGTTAGAATACGTTTAGAACTGATTATTGATGTTGTTAGTATGTTGTTGGTATGGTTGTTGATGAAATTGATTGAATTCTCGGGTTGATGAATTTATAGGAGATGCTGCCCAAATTTGTAGAGAATTAAGTGTTAGTTTGGAATTGAACTCTTAAGTGCCTTTTAGCTAATGTTTGGCATTTAATGACGCATTATAGATCTTGGGAAGTCCACGACGTAAGTTTGGATTAGCTTGGAGACCGAACAGGTATGTAAAGCTCACCCTTTCTTTCTTTGGCATGTCTTAGACGTAGGAAAATCATACGAGCCTCGGGAAATTCTATTCTTACGATCCGAGCGTGGTTACGACTTTTTATTCACCTCTTGATGTTAACCTTTTTAATGTAGTCATGTTATGATCCTTGTGGTCTTTGTATGATTGAATTTTAAATGTTACGTAAGGAATTTTGTTCTTTAAAGATTTCGTAACTACGAACGGCCCGCAACTTTCGTAGACGAGCTCGGATCGCTTGAACGCTCGTAGGAGGTCCCATAATGAGTGATATCCCCCAACTTTCATAGGCGGGCTCGGGCGGGGTTGATATCCGTCCGTGGGCCCCCGAGACTTTCATTTATATAGTTCTAACGTTTTTAAAAAAAAAGAACCTAGTATGTTTATTATCCTGACCCCCGAGTATGATCACTTACTTATTTACCGAGTCTGAAATGAGGATTGTTATGCATATGATTCCGATACGTAGCTGTGATTTCTAGGGTTCGGTTTGATATGTTCCCGAGTGGCATTCGGAAGAAACCTGAGTGGACTATTGTCCTAGTTCGTAAATAATGGTTCATTTTGATTAATTTACTAAGTCTTTGTAAATGTTTACATTGCATATGGTTTATAAATGTTCTAAATTGCATATAATTCTTACGATTTTGCTCGTGCACATTATTGTTAATTCCTTCGCCAAGTCCCGGGCCGGTTATGTATCGAGCGCATTATGTTATATTCCGAAGTATGATGAGTTCCGAAATATGATGTGTTTCGGAATTATGATGTGATACGGAGGATAATGTGTTCGGAGATATGCAAAACTTCTGAAGTATGATGAGTTATGGCGCCCACATGCGAGGCGACCATGTTCCGTCCGCCGGGTCCCATTACGGGCCGCATAAGATATATGTTTTTGACATGTATGATTTATGTTCGAAGTAAGCATTCTAGGCATTCCGATTATTATACTTGTTTTCTCCGTACTTTATGATTTTTCTAACCGTCATGCATGATTTATGTTTAGGAGTAAGCACTTTGGTATTCTGATCACTACATATATTTTCTGGACTTTTTATGTATGATTTGTACTTCTGATGTAAGCATTTTGGTATTCCGATTATTACGCTCACTTTCTGTACTCCTTATTCCAGTTATGACCTCACTTTACTCATACTTTACGTACCAAGACATATTCCGTACTTGTTATATCCCATGTTTTGTACATTGGGACAATCCGGATTAACTATGATAAGTTACGAACAAGACCATTCCGGGATACGAAGTCGAGACTTTTGACCTTCGATTTTGTCTTGAGACATAAGTTGTTCATGAATTTGTTGGCATGGAACATTTAGAAAAATTTGGGACTAAAAATGGAATATTTGAAAGTTGGCAAATCATGAAAATTTGGCCACTTGGCCGTGTGGCTTGGAGTGGTGCACACACATTTTGTGGCCAAATTTAATTGGTCCAACCCATGTGTGGGCCATGGACACTCGTATAACATAGAGTGAGCACAAAAGATGATTAAGTAGTCATCTTTCCCATTCCCACACTTAGGAAAAAAATTCAAGAACTTGAGACAAAAGAAGGCCATTCGGCCAAGAAATCCAAAAATTGAAGACCAAATCGAGCCATCACAAAAATATTTCCTTCAAGCAAATCCACTAATTTGAGGTCCCCTCATTAACGTGGAGTTGTTGTTTGGGCCAATAGATCATTCGTTTCATCAATTGCAAATCCTAGCTAGTTGTGAAGTTGAAGGGAAAAGGTAAGATTTAATCTTGGTTTATGTGTTATGAAGGATGCGTGCATGTTGTAGTATGTAAATATGGATGAAATTCATGAAATATTGCATGTGGAAGCCGAGGCCGTGTGCATGGTATATAGCCGTGTGTGTGTGTGTGTTGTGTTGAAGTAATGAATCAATTCTATGTAGCATGTTTAGTTGATTGTAGTGTGAAGAAATAAATGAGAATCATCAATAAGTAGGTATGTGGTGATGGCGGGCCGAATATAGGCCATGTTGTATGACAAATAATGAATTAATTCTCTTTAGTGTTTAGTTGTTTTCGTTATGAATTCTATGTTGACGACAAGAGTTTAATGACTCAAGTTGATGTTGTAATTGTTATGGGCTGATTTGGAGGATTGTGTGCATTTAATGTAATTTCTATATTTATGAGAATGACATTGTTAGAGTGCGGATTGTTGGTGCAAATCATGATTTGGAAGTGAGGAATGGGTTATGGTTGTGTTCTCGGGTTTGGGGCAGATTTCGGGTGAAGTGGGGTGTTGTTTGGGATGTTTGAAACATTGTATGAATTGTTTAAAATGTCCTTGAATATTGTTGGTATGGGTTCGGGCTAGTATTTGAATGTATAAGCATTGATGTTGGCTTGAATGTAAGCCGTTGAATTGAATATAATGAGTGTTGTTGAATGATGTAAAAGAGGGATACTAATGTTATATTGCTTTTCGGATTGATTGTTGGTGTTGCTAGAATGATTGTTGGTGTTGTTGTTATTGAATTTGGCCGAGTTGAATTCTCGGGGTTGGTCTATTCAGGGAAATGCTTGCCAATTTTCGTAGAATTTAGTGTTCGTTTGGAAATGAACTCCCAAAATGCCTATAGTTAATGTTGGTATTTATTGATGTTATGTAGATCTTGGAGAGTCCGAGGCATAGGTTTGATTTGGATTAGCTTTGAGAGCGATCGAGGTATGTAAAGCTCAACCCTTCCTTCTTTGGCATGCCTTAGTTACAAATAGGCTATGACACAAGCCTCGAGGAAATTCTATTCTCGCAATCCGGAGCAATAATGCCTATGATTCTTATTTGTTTCTTGGTATTCGTATGCTTGATGTGATGAAATATTGTCTCTTATGTTCGGGAATAATCGATTTCCAAATGTTGCATAAAAAGTTTTGTTTTTTAAAGTTGCAGAACTACGAACGATCGTAACTTTTCACGAAGGAAGCTCTTGATTGCTTGTTATGTTCGTAGGAGATTTTATGGCGTATGATGAGTATGTTTTCCATAGGCGGGGCCCGGCTCGGGTCGACACCCGTCCGCCGGTCCCGCGACTCTCCTTTATGTAACCCCGATGACTTTTGAAAGAATTTGGTATGGCTATTATCCCGATTCCCAAGTATGGTCATTTTACTTATCTTTTGAGTCTATAATAATGATTTTATACACATTGTTACTCACGACTCTGCTCGTGCATTCTGTTGTATCCTTCACCGAGTCCCGGGCCGGTTATGTTGTCGTGCGCACTATGTTATACTCCGGTGTTATGTTGTGTTATGGTTCACCGAGCCTCGCTAGAGGGCCGGGTTCCATTTTATATTTAGTGTTATCTTGGGGCGGCGTTATGGCGTTATGATGTGTGACGCGCGGAGATTTGAAATTTTTACGGTGTTATCTTCGTGTTATGGCGCCAATGACGGCGGGCGACCATATTTTCTAAACCACATACATGATTTGTATTTTGAAAATAAACATTTTGGTATTTGGATATGCAACACCATTTTCCGTACCTACATTTGATTATGACTCGTGTTTGTTTACCGTATCTTCGCTTTGCATACTCGCACATATTCCGTCACCGACCCCTTTTCTTCGGGGGCCGCGTTTCATGCCCGCAGTACGTACGTACAGTTCGTTGATCCGCCGCCCAGGACACCTTTCGCTTATTTGGAGTGCCCCTTTATTCGAGCCTACATTTTGGTATATATTCGTTGCTCGCATATGTATTTGTTTGTTCAAAGGTGGTACGGCGGGGCCTTGTCCCGTCATATGATTCTCGTTGGTCCGTTTAGAGGTCCGTAGATGTGCACGCGTGTTGTGTGCCTATTTTGCAGCACGAGTGTGTTCGTATGTTACATGTTCCGGGCGACCCGTTCGCCGGGAAGCCCTTGTCGGCTTGCATACGCCCATATATATTTTAGGTTGTTGCGCCATTTTATAGCCTCGCGGCTTCGTGATATGCATATGTTTGTGTTTGAGACAATTTGAGATAATCGGGAGACGCGTACGATATTTGTGTGCGTATAAGCCATATGTATGTGATTCTAGATGAACAACGTGGTTCGGGGTGCCCACCGGGCACTAGTCACCGCGCCACGGGTCGGGTGGGGCCGGAGCGCATCGACCCCTTCCTTCGAGGTCGCGTTTCTTACGCCGCGTTGTGCACAGACACCGTTTGGGTGAGCCTCCGTACCTGTTCCATCACCACTTCGAGTGCTCCTTGCCCGAGCCCATATTTTGGCATGTACTTTTTGTTATATGTTCGTGTATGTTCATTCAGTGGCACGGCGTCCGTCCCATCATATTGTCTCCGTTATTTACTCTTAGAGGTCCGTAGACATATATGTGGGTTGTGGGTAGCACTATTCAGTTGTGTTTGCGTTCTGTATATTTTCCGGTTTTATGTATAAATATATGCATAAAAGTACACGCGTCACCGTACCTTTTTGTATGAATAAGTTCCTAATATGTTTGCTATGAGCGGATTATGGTTAGTAGAGGGTACGAGTGCCCAGCTCGGGCACTAGTCACGGTCTACGGGGTTGGGTCGTGACATTGCGGGCCTGTGTTATTGATTTCAAAGGTAGCTGGGATGATCATCTGTCACTTGTTGAGTTTGCTTATAATAATAGCTACCATTCTAGCATCCGGATAGCCGGCACCGTACGAGGCTTTGTATAGCGAAAGTGCGGGTCACCTATTGTCGGTTTGATGTTTCGTTAAACTAAGTTAATCGGCCCATATATGATTCGAAATAAGCAATTGATAAAGTGAAGCTCATTCGGGAAAGATTAGCGTAGCGGCAGTCGATGAAGTCATATGCGGATAATCGATGTCGACACTTGCAGTTCCGGAGGTCGCGATTGGGTATTCTTGAAGGTGTCACCCATGAAGGGTGTAATGAGATTTGGCAAGAAGTGGGGAAGCTTAGCCGAGGTATATTGGGCCTTATCCCATTATCCGTAAGGTAAGGCAAGGTTGCCTATGAATTAGACCTACCATCGATTCGGAAAAGACACGCAAGTGTTTCATGTATCGATGTCCGCAAATGTGATTCGGTGATCCTTCTATGGTATTCCCGTGGATGATGTCAGGGACCCGAGGAATTATCATACGAGAGAACTCCGTAGCTATCTTGGATCGTCGAAGTGAGAAGGTTGCGTACCAAAGACGTGGCTTCCGTTAAGGTATTGTGGCGGAGCAACAACGGGGAGAGATGACCTGGGTGCGGAAGAGGAGATGAAGAATAAGTATCCCTACTTGTTTCCTTCTCGGGTGTTATCTTTGTGTTATGGTGCCAATGACGGGCGGGCGACCATATTTTCTCGAGCCTGATGATTTGTATTTTGAAAATAAACATTTTGGTATTTGGATATACACTTACTTTCTCGTACCCTCTCGTTTCGATTATGACTCGCTTGTGTTCTTGTATCTTACGCTTTACATACTCGCACATATTCCGCACCGACCCCTTTCTTCGGGCCGCGTTTCATGCCGCAGTACGGACGTACGTTCGGTGATCCGCCTAGCCCAGGGACACCCTTTTCTCGTCAAGCTGAGTGCTCCCCTTATTCGAGCCTACATTTTTTGTATATATTCGTTCGTCGCATATGTATTTGTTTGTTAGAGTGGGGCACGCGGGGCCACCCGTCCCGTCATATGATTCTCGTTGGTCTATTTAGAGGTCCGTAGACGTGCATGTGGGTTGTGTGCCCATTCCCCGTGTGGTGTGTTCGTATATTTACGTGATCCGGGCGATCCCATTCGCCGTGGCGGCCCCGTCTCGCTTGCACCGTATATATTTTGGGCCGTTGCGCCATTTGATAGCCTCGTTGCTTCGGTGATATGCATATGTTTGTGTTTGAAGCAGTTTGAGATAATCGGAGACAAAAAGATCCGTGGATATTTGTGTGCGTGTGAGCCATATGTATGTGATTCCGGGAAAAAGTGTTTGGGGGCCCGGCCTTTGGGGACTAGTCACCGGGTT
>NW_026720678.1:0-9538 GCF_029784015.1 Lycium ferocissimum
TTTTTGGTATATATATTTTCCGTTGTTCTTACGTTCGTATATACGTGACTATTTGGGCACGGCGGGGCCCGTCCCGTCTTCTCGATTCTCGTTCGTATGTTAGAGGTGCGTACATATCCGTGAGGTGTGGGTTGTCACTTTGGTCTAGTACGTATGTGTGAGTTTTGCGATTTGGTCGCGATATGATAGCCTCAACGGCTTCCGCACAAATTAAGTATGTATATGTTTATGTATACGTATGTTTGAGCGATACGCCTTATGTTTGTATGGATTTATGTATGTTGGATCTGTTAGGCGGGTACGTATGGGTGTCCAAGTAGGACACCAGTCACGGCCCACGGGGTTGGGTCGTGACATTATTACATAACACACGTCGACATGTCGGCTACCGATGGAGCCAGCGATGCATCGACACATCCTACCCACAACCGCTCGCAAAGTCTCTAATGTCCTCCAGAAGACACAACGTACATACTCGGACTCATCAGTGCTCCAGAAGGAATTGGAGCTCACCAATCATGCTGGAATATCTTCAACTCATCTGTGGGTACCTGCGCGGCATGAAACGCAGCCCCCGAAGGACAGGGGGTCAGTACGGAAAATGTACTGAGTATGTAAAGCAGGAAAACCAACAATAGAGTCATAACTGGGATGAAAAAACCACAGAAAACAAGTATAGGAACTGGAGAGTCAAAGCTTGCCTGAGCAGCACTTATCCTGGACATACACACCGGTGAGCAAGACACATCATAATCATATTATTTCGGAAACCCATAGGCGAAGTACGTAAAATAGATTTAGTAATCCGAACGTCGAAGGCTTAGCTTAATTTTCTTCCTTTTGGAAAATGTTTACGTCTTACATAAATAGAAAATAGATCAAATCATCACACACGCACGAACCGTCATATTATCGGATCATTCGATTACCATAGTATCGTACTTTCATAACATCAAATCGTCACATCGTCGACTATCGCATCATCGAGAACGTACCCATTATATTGTCGATTTTCGCTTTATGAAATCATTATATCATCGTATCATCAAACAAATATCGTACCCGGCCCTCTCGCGAGGGACTCGGTGAATTAATCACATACCGCACCCGGCCCCAGCGAGGGTCTCGGTCGCATCTCGCCTTTCGGGACTCGGTGAATTATCATACCAACCGCGCACGAATGCGTACCCGGCCCGGGACTCGGTGAATGATGTCATATTAGGCACGAGCGAGTAATCGAGAGGTCACATACACATACACACACGATTCATCCTTAAAACTCACCAAATAAGTAACGGATCAAAATGACTATTATTCCGAGAATACAAACGGTGATCGATCGATTTCTTACGAATGTTGTTCGGAACGTATCAAATGTAACTTAGTCATCAGAGTTACGTATCAGAATCATATACATACAATTTCTCATTTCAGACTTAGCATATAAGTGAGTGATCATATTCGAAAGTTAGATTATTAGCCATATTAAGTTATATCAACAAGTTACCAAAACTATACAACGCAACGTCTTGCGGGCCCACGGGCAAGTACCAAACCGACCCGGGCCCGCTTATGGTGTCGGGGATATTATACATTAGGGGAACCTCCCACGAGCGTTTCGGAGCGATCCGAGCCCTTAGTCAAAAGTTAGGGACGTTCGTAATTTCCGACTCTTTTATGACTATATTCTTTTAAGCACATTCTTATTCAATCATACAAAGGCATAGAAACCATAATTTGACTACATTAGGCATACGGAGGCCAAGAAACAAATAAGAATCACGGACATGCTCGGATCGTAGGAGAAAGAGAGTTACCTCGGGGAGCGTATCATAGCCTATTCCTACTAAGACATGCCATAAAAGAAAAGGTAAGCCTTACATACCTGCGCCGCCTTGCTAGCCATACTTGTTCATCCCAACTTGCTCATCTACGTTCAAAGGATCCATATGATCATTAGATTCATCGACTTATGTTTGCCTTAATTTTTCATACAAGTTCACTTATAAGCTACCGAAATTTCGGCAGCACCTCCTCTGTAAATGCACCGTCCCGAGAATATGGCTCGGCCCAAAATCAACATACAGAAATCCGGGAATTCAACCCGGCCAATCCAACAACAATACTAACAATCGTAATAACAATATCGATAGATAATTTCAAGATGTCCAAACCAACATCCATTCTTACCCGAAACCTTCCAACTTAACTAGAAACATTCATAACACATTTTCCATTTTCAAATTCATAAACTATGTCGACAATTCCATACGTTAACAACATTATTTTCATCAAACAAAGAATTTTACATAAATCACTTTAACTCCGAAACAGCCCACACGGTTTCTAACTTCAACTTGGATCATTAACCTTCATGTTCACATCACAAATTCCATGACGACAACAACCAAAACGCTAGGTAACATTAACTCAACATGGCTGCCCCAAAACAGCCCACATTCGGCCAACAACAACATATAGTATTTCATAATTTTCATTCGTTTTCTACACATTATAACAACACACAAACATGTTTAGTACAATTCATCCATCACCATAACACAACTCCACACACCCACGGTTAGACACACACACATGTACGGTTATACCTCAACATCCATACTTTCATATATTTCATTCATTGTTCACCTCTCACAACACACAAACAACCAATTTACACTAAACAAAATTTATTCATCACACTTATTCCAACAACTTCACTCCACGGCCACAACATTACCATGCAAAATTTCATAACTTTTATTCTCTTCCACACACTTTAACATGCATAGACATCTATAAAAACATGAAATCAAGATTGAACCTCACCTTTTCCTCTTGCCTTCCTCATCCTCGGCTAGGGCTTTGTTCCGCCAAACGAGCGCTCCACTTGCTCTACTAACTACACCACGTTAACGAGGGCCTTCCAATTAGTAATAAAACGTGAAGCAACCAATTTTTCAAGATCAACATGGAGGAAATTTGGTTTCGGCCACCCCCTAGCCGTGCTCCTCCTCCTCCTTCTTTTTTTTTCCTTTCTTTCTTTCTTTCTTTCTTTCTTGATTAAAAAGATGACAACTTACTTATATATATATATATACATGTGAGGGCACACATGCCCTCTCTAGAATTTTCCTCCTCTTTTCCTTTTATTTCTCTAGATTTTTCTTCACTATTCTTTTCTTAAAAGATGACTTATTATTATATTCTTTGTCATCTTTTTCCATGCCTTTTCCTCACATGGCCAATATGGCCCCTTTTGGAGTTTTCTTGAATTCTTGTGAAATGACCATTTTGCCCCTAGCCTTTTTACAAAATTACCATAATGCCACTTTGCAAATTCCCTTTTTGCCCTCAGTCTTCCTCAATATTTCCACACTAATAATACTTTCCAACGACCTACGCGTTACAACGGAACCGAAAAATGACCGCGCTAAACTTTCCGCCATTGTTTCGAAATATCCGAAAGTGCAAAAATGCGAGGTGTAACATCCTTTCCCTTTTTAGAACATTCGTCCTCGAATGTCAACTAGTCCTACCGCTTTCGTAATCACCCCGGGGGGGGGGTCCCTATTGCAGCTTAAGCGTCCTTATCAAACATATTACAACATCAGTTGCTCCTAACTTACCTTTACACTTCTCTCATCCGCTTCCCCCCTTCTTGGGGCGTATTTATACCTTCGTACTCATCCATACCCTTATGTTTCCCATTCTCTCTCTCAAATCCTAGCTTCCAAATTTCATGCAGATTCTTATTCCTTAACACACTTTATGCTTGTTACCTACTTTCCTTCAAAATCCTACCCTCTTTACTTTTGTTGTCACCTGAATTTCATTTCAGTGTCCTTATTCGATCACTGGTTTCCCACACCGTAGCACCGGTGGCTGGGAATCACACACTCACCGATACAATCACATATGGGGTACCGTATACATTCATACATGTCCACATAATTATCATTGCCTAACCCACAAAATTACTTCCCAACACTATTCAAGCCTATCCTGATTCCCGGAATCGTAACATACGTCCCCGTCCCTTTTTCGGCCTCGCCTGTGGCATTCTATATGACCTGTTGTGGTTTCCAATCATTCCGTACATATTTAATTTCCTTTAGTCCACCCTGGATTTTTGTTTGTCTCATATACTCAAATTCATGAAACTTCCTCATACTTCCCAGGGGGGTCACCCATCCTGGGATTGCTCTCGCCTGAGCACGCTTAACTTCGAAACTTCAATAAATTCCGATGCCTTAGGGTTGATATAATCGCGTCAACTTTCTCATACGACCTTTATTGCATGATTCGGGGCAGGTGAAAGTCTTACATACTCCGGACACGCTCGTAACACGTCCTTTCTCGCAAAATTACCATTTTACCCTTTTCCATCCTTACTATCCGAGAATCCATCCACAAGAATACTAGCAATACCTCGCAGATCATACGTACGCGTGACATACTTTTAGCCAACTCGGGGTCTTTACATATACACCGCATCATACCGTATCCGATCATACCAAATCACGCGGCCCGTCTGGGCTTCGATTTCGATAACGGAACAAATATGTCAAAATTCACCTTCGTATCTTTCCCATATCCTCATTCGTCTCTTTCCGTCGTATGTAAGGCTTACATGTGGGATCCGATTTCCTATGGATTGGGCTCTATCGCACGATCTTTATGACGGAAAGAAGTGTCGACAATCTAAATGCCCCGTAGTCTCCTTGTTTATAAATGTGGCCGGCTTCACACTATAAACAAGACCCTGCGGACACGACTACAGCCCCTTAGACCGACCTCGCTCCGATACCACCGTCACGCCCCCGAGGGACGTGATGGGCACCCGACCCAACACCGGAGCCGAGCGAACCACGTACCCCGTTGCACACATAAATTTTTTTTTTTTTTTCGAACCTCAATACTGAATAATTATAAAATACATAATGATGCTTACAAACTTGCCAAAAATCGTAATTTCACAAAATTTATTACATAACACACATCGACATGTTACCGATGTGAGCCAACGACGACCGACACATCCTACCCACAACACGTAAAGTCTCTAATGTCATCCGAGAAGACACAACGTACATACTCGGACTCGTCGGTTCCTTAAGGAATTGGAGCTCACCAATCATGCCGGAATATCTTGACTCGTACGGTGGGTACACGCGGCATGAAACGCAGCCCCCGAAGGACAGGGGGTCAGTACGGAAAATGTACTGAGTATGTAAAGCAGGAAAACCAACAATAGAGTCATAACTGGGATGAAAAAACCACGTAAAAACAAATATAGGAACTGGAGAGTCAAAGCTTGCCTGAGCAGCACTTATCCTGGACATACACGCCATGAGCAAGACACATCATAATCATATTATTTCGGAAACCATAGGCGAAGTACAGAAAATAGATTTAGTAATCTGAACGTCAGAAGGCTTAGCTTAATTTTCTTCCCTTTTGGAAAATGTTTACGTCTTACATAAATAGAAAATAGATCAAATCATCACACCGCACAGAACCGTCATATTATCGGATCATTCGATTACCATAGTATCAGACTTTCATAACATCAAATCGTCACATCGTCGGACTATCGCATCATCAGAACAGACCCATTATATTGTCAGATTTTCGCTTTATGAAATCATTATATCATCAGATCATCAAACAAATATCGTACCCGGCCCTCTCGCGAGGGACTCGGTGAATTAATCACATACCGCACCCGGCCCTCTAGCCGAGGGTCTCGGTCGTACCCGACCCTTTCGGGACTCGGTGAATTATCATACCAATCGTGCACGAATGCGTACCCGGCCCGGACTCGGTGAATGATGTCATATTAGGCACGAGCGAGTAATCGTAGGTCACATACACACACACGATTCATCCTTAAAACTACCAAATAAGTAACGTATCAAAAACAAAGACTATTATTCCGGTATCACAAACGGGATCGGATCAGATTTCTTACGAATGGTGTTCGGAACGTATCAAATGTAACTTAGTCATCAGAATTACGTATCAGAATCATATACAATTTCTCATTTCAGGCTTAGCATATAAGTGAGTGATCATATTCGAAAGTTAGATTATTAGCCATATTAAGTTATATCAACAAGTTACCAAAACCATACATCGGAACGTCTTGCGGGCCCACGGGCCAGTACCAACCCGACCCGAGCCCGCTTATGAATGTCGGGGATATTATACATTAGGGAACCTCCCGCGAGCGTTTCGGAGCGATCCGAGCCCTTAGTCAAAAGTTAGGGACGTTCGTAATTTCCGACTCTTTTATGACTATATTCCTTTAAGCACATTCTTATTCAATCATACAAAGGCATAGAAACCATAATTTGACTACATTAGGCATACGGAGGCCAAGAAACAAATAAGAATCACGGACATGCTCGGATCGTAGGAGTAGAGTTACCTCGGGGAGCGTATCATAGCCTATTCCTACTAAGACATGCCATAAAAGAAAAGGTAAGCCTTACGTACCGCGCCGCCTTGCTAGCCATACTTGTTCATCCCAACTTGCTCATCTACGTTCAAAGGATCCATATGATCATTAGATTCATCGACTTATGTTTGCCTTAATTTTTCATACAAGTTCACTTATAAGCTACCGAAATTTCGGAAAGACCTCCTCTCGTAAATGCACCGTCCCGAGAATATGGCTCGGCCCAAAATCAACATACAGAAATCCGGGAATTCAACCCGGCCAATCCAACAACAATACTAACAATCGTAATAACAATATCGATAGATAATTTCAAGATGTCCAAACCAACATCCATTCTTACCCGAAACCTTCCAACTTAACTAGAAACATTCATAACACATTTTCCATTTTCAAATTCATAAACTATGTCGACAATTCCATACGTTAACAACATTATTTTCATCAAACAAAGAATTTTACATAAATCACTTTAACTCCCGAAAACAGCCCACACGGTTTCTAACTTCAACTTGGATCATTAACCTTCATGTTCACATCACAAATTCCATGACGACAACAACCAAAACGCTAGGTAACATTAACTCAACATGGCTGCCCCAAAAACAGCCCACATTCGGCCAACAACAACATGTAGTATTTCATGATTTTCATTCGTTTTCTACACATTATAACAACACACGAACACGTTTAATACAATTAATCCATCACCACAACACAACTCTACACACCCACGGTTAGACACACACACATGTACGGTTATACCTCAACATCCATATTCTCATATATCTCATTCATTGTTCACCTCCCACAACATACAAAACAACCAATTTACACTAAACAAAATTTATTCATCACACCTATTCCAACAACTTCACTCACGGCCACAACATTTCCATGCAAAATTTCATAACTTTCATTCTCTTCCACACACTTCAACATGCATAGACATCTATAAAAACATGAAATCAAGATTGAACCTCACCTTTTCCTCTTGCCTTCCTCATCCTCGGCTAGGCTTTGTTCCGCCAAACGAGCGCTCCACTTGCTCTACTAACTACACCACGTTAACGAGGGCCTTCCAATTAGTAATAAAACGTGAAGCAACCAATTTTTCAAGATCAACATGGAGGGGCTGGTTTCGGCCAGCCCCCTAGCCGTGCTCCTCCTCCTTCTTTTTTTTTTCCTTTCTTTCTTTCTTTCTTTCTTTCTTGATTAAAAAGATGACAACTTACTTATATATATATATAGCAAACATGTGAGGGGCACATGCCCCTCTCTAGAATTTTCCTCCTCTTTCCTTTTATTTCTCTAGATTTTTCTTGCTATTCTTTTCTTAAAAGATGACTTATTATTATATTCTTTGTCATCTTTTTCCATGCCTTTTCTCACATGGCCAATATGGCCCCTTTTGGAGTTTTCTTGAATTCTTGTGAAATGACCATTTTGCCCCCCTAGCCTTTTTACAAAATTACCATAATGCCACTTTGCAAATTCCCTTTTTGCCCTCAGTCTTCCTCAATATTTCCACACTAATAATACTTTCCAACGACCTACGCGTTACAACGGAACCGAAAAATGACCTCGCGCTAAACTTTCCGCCATTGTTTCGAAATATCCGAAAGTGCAAAAATGCGAGGTGTAACAATAACAATCCACAATATCACAAATCACAACAAAATCATTCTAACATCATTATTCTTTCTTTCTACATAAACTAACAACTTTCATCCAAACTTCACAATATCAAACTAATATCAACGTTATCATATTCATTTACTTATTTAGAATTATTCAAACACATTCCGATAATATTCCAAGCGATATTTACGAATTTGAGCATTCGCCAAATTTTTCATATTTCTTCCAAAGCTTTCCAACCGCAACAATGCTTCTAAGTCCCATTGTTTTCCTTCTAGTTTTCATAACAATGATCAAAATTCTCATTTCAAATCTCATTTTCATAATTATATAAAAGTTGCATGAAAATCACATAATCTCCCATAATGATATACAACCCATTTCAAGGTCATTTGAATTACTCATAACTTCCTTACGTCGTAAACGTCATGACAACATAACCAACAAGCTAAACAAAGCACAATATTCTATTGCCATACACTCCATGGCTCACGGCCATGCACCACTAACACACACACATGCACGGTTCATACACACGCACCAAAACTACGAAATTCTCGTCTATTTTCCAACCTTATAACATTCATACAAATTTCATAACATTAGAATAGCAAAATTCATACCTTTACTTGAATTTCCAACTTGCCGCAAACGTGCACCTCACTCCAAACTAATTGTTTCACGCGGAAGGGCGTCTTGAGTAGTCTACAAATATGAGAAAATCAAGATTCTTGGATCAACAACAAAGCTTGGAAAATTTTCTTCTTTTTTTTTTTTTCTCTATTTTCTCCTTCCCGAGAGCTCTCTATAGGCTTGGTGTTCTTCAATTTTTTTCTTTGTTCTAGAAAATTACCAAGTATCACATGATATATATCCATATATTTGATCATGTGCATAGCACATGATCATTAACAAAGGGGCTTGGGCCATGGATATGGCCGGCCACCTCTAGGCATTGGGCCTCAATTTTTGTGTTGTATTTTTCTTGGCCCAATCATAAAATGTCCCGTTTTGAAATTTCCGAAACAAATTTCCAAAATTCCAAAATTGCCCTCGGCCTTCCCGATGCCTTTACGCCAATAATTTCATAACCAACATGGTCATATCAACTAAAATCAAAATATTTCCTCATGACACACAAGTCTTAATTATTCTCATAATTTCCAATTATGCAAAAACACGGGACATAACAGTACCAACAAAACGCACGAGCAGAGTCGTGAGTAACCATATGCATAAAATCATTATCATAGATTCAAAAGGTAAGTAAAATGACCATACTTGGGAATCGGGAAAATCGTCATACCAAACTCTTTCAAACGTCATCGAAAATGTACAAAGGAAGGTCGCGGGACCCACGGACGAGTGTCGACCCGAGCCGGCCCGCCTATGGAAAACATACTCATCACACGCCATACAACCTCCCACAATGAT
>NW_026720679.1:0-9698 GCF_029784015.1 Lycium ferocissimum
TGTGGGACCGATTATTTTGGGAGTATGTAAAAAAAAGGTAAGCATGCATGATTCCGCCCTCAGGGGCAGGTAGTTATTGCCATGTTTTTATTTATATCTCTGGTAATGTCTCTTTATATCACTGCTCTTGTTCCACCCTTGCTATCATGTTATGTTTTATGCCTTACATACTCGGTACATTATCGTACTGACGTCCCTTCTGTGGACGCCGCGTCCATGCCGCCGCCAAGCTAGCGGTCGAAGGACTCGACTCTTGGAGTCTCCGACCGGTTTATTGAAGTGCTCCAGTCTGCTCCGGAGCCACAGCTTGTTGGTACTGCTTTTGTGTATATATTCAGGCCCAAAGATAACTCAGTCCTCTCTGTTATCATATGTATACTGTTTAGAGGCTCGTAGACAATCACGTGTGGTCAGATATGTTGTATTTACGGACGATCTCCTCTGATGTGTATTAAATTAGCAAAGCTTATGTACTTTACTATGATGCCGCTATGATAGTAGTAATTAATGAAATGGCGTTACTAAGAATTTAAATGGCCCACTTAGTAATAAGAGTACGATATGAGGTAAGGGGTGCTCGGTACAAGTATCGGGTACCCGTCGCGGCCCTAGTTGGGTCGTGACAGAGCGTGACCGTGACCGAGGCCATGGTAAGAGGGTTAGGTCTTTAGATACCGTGGGTGAGTCCAGGGGAGGATAGAGACAGCAGTATCCCCAATATCCATTCCATTCGGCAGGAAGTGCACCTCCGCGATTTTCAGGTCAGAGATTTGATCGATCTTTTATTTTTGGAGCGGGTCAGAGTTCTAGAGCTTTGGGTTCTCAGCGTAGACCGAAGTCGTCATGAGACCCCTTTTGCACAAGCCCGCTGTGGCAAGTTACCTGTGTCGATGCGGGTGGGGATAAGATGTTTGTATGCTTGTGGCCAGCGAGGTCATAGGATGTGGCAGTTGTACTGTGTGAGAAAAGTAGTATGGTGTATTCGGCCCTACAGGGTTTATGGCTGGTTCTTCTTCTGCAGTACGCCCTTCAGGGCAAGCTTTCCAGACACTAGCAGGACAAGGTAGAGGGAGGAGTGGAGCATCCAACTCGAGCAGTTCTCAGCACTGCATGTATACACTAGCCAGTAGCCAGGATCGTGAGTCATCTCTTGATGTCGTCACAGGTATATTATCAGTCTCCTTCTATGATGTGTATGCACTGATTGACCCAGGTTCCACTTTATCATATGTTACTCCATTTGTCACCGACAAGTTTGGAATAGAGCCTAAATCGATTAAACCGTTTGAGGTGTCGACACCAGTTGGTGATCCAGCTATAGCTAGTGGATATATCGAGGCTGTGTAGTGATAGTTTGTAATCACCATACCTTAGCAGATTTGATTGAGTTAGATATGATTGAATTCGATGTGATCATGGGCATGGATTGGTTGTCATCCTGTTACGCTAATGTTGATTGCAGAACGAAGATAGTCCGATTCCAGTTTCCGGGCGAGCCAGTCCTTGAGTGGAAGGGCAATACTGCTTCGCCGGCGGGTAGGTTTATATCCTACCTTAAGGTGAGGAAGATAATTAAAAAGGGGTACATTTATCACTTGGTTCGGGTTCAGGACGTACAAGCAGAGGCACCGACCCTTCAGTCCGTCCCTGGGGTTAATGAGTTCCCAGAGGTGTTTCCAGATGAGGTTCCAAGCATTCCGCCAGAGTGAGAGATTGATTTTACTATCGATTTATTGCCAGATACTCAGCCAATATCTATTCCTCCTTATAGAATGGCACCTGCGGAGTTGAAAGAGTTAAATGAGTAGTTGAAGGATTGATTTGAGAAGGGTTTTATCAGGCCTAGTACATCGCCGCGGGGAGCACCGGTATTATTTGTAAGAAAGAAAGATGGCCCCTTGCGAACGTGTCTTGACTATAGGCAATTAAATAAAGTGACTGTGAAGAATAAGTATTCACTTGGGAGAATTGATGATTTGTTTGATCAATTGTGAGGCGCCAAATATTTCTCAAAAATAAAATTGAGATCGGGGTATCATCAGGTTAGGGTGAAGGAGGAAGACATTCCGAAGACGGCATTCCGGACTAGATATGGGCACTATGAGTTCCGTGTCATGTCATTCGGATTAACTAATGCTCCAGCTGTGTTCATGGACTTGATGAATCGCGTATTCAGGCCTTTCCTAGATCTGTTCGTGATTGTGTTTATAGATGATATTCTGGTCTATTCGCCGTCAGAGGCGGATCATGCAGAACATTTGCGAGCAGTGCTTAAAATCCTTCGAGACAGAGAGTTGTATACCAAATTCTCCAAATGTGAGTTCTGGTTGAACTCGGTGGCTTTTTTTGGCCACGTTATTTCAGATGAAGGCATTAGAGTGGATACTCAAAAGATCGAAGCTGTAAAGAATTGGCCAAGGCCCACGACACCAACGGAGATACGTAGTTTCTTAGGTTTGGTTGGTTATTACAGAAGGTTCATAGAAGGGTTTTCTTCTCTTTCTGCCCCGTTGACCAAGCTGACTCAAAAATTAGTTAAATTCCAGTGGACAAATGCATATGAGTGGATTTAGACGTTGAAGGACAAGTTGACCTCAACACATGTTTTGACTCTTCTAGAAAGAATACATGGCTATGTGATATATTGTGATGCTTCGAGTATTGGTTTGGGATGTGTATTGATGCAACACGGTAAGGTTGTGGCCTATGCGTCTAGATGTACCGAATGAGCACAAGAAGAATTATCCAACTCATGATCTTGAGTTAGCTGCGGTGATCAATGCTTTGAAATTGTGGAGACATTATTTATATGGTGCCCATGTTGATATCTATACTGATCACAAGAACCTCCAGTATATCTTTAAGCAGAAGGACTTGAATTTATGTTAGAAGCGATGGCTAGAGTTACTAAAGTATTATGACGTTGACATTCTGTACCATCCTAGAAAGGCCAATGTAGAAGCAAATGCTCTTAGTCATAAATCCATGGGTAGTCTAACCGATGTGCAGCCGGATAAAAGAGAGATAGTCTTTGAAGTTTGCCGATTAGCTAGCCTTGGAGTTCGGTTGATAGACTCAGGTGAGACAGGAGTTACTGTTCAGGATACAGCGACGTCATCTTTGGTGGCAGAGATAAAGGAGCATCAGTACAAGGATCCTGTTTAAATCCATTATCGTGATATAATGCCTCAGAAAGAAAAGACACCTTTCGCGATTACAGGAGATGCAGTGCTCAAATATCGAGGTAGGTTGTGTGTTCCTAATGTTGCGGGCCTTCATCAGCAAGTTATGGGGGAAGCCCATTATTCTCGCTATTTTATCCATCCGGGCTCAACAAAGATGTATTCTGATCGCAAAGAAGTTTATTGGTGGGATGGTATGAAAAGAGATGTAGCGGAGTTTATCGCTCAAAGGCCCAAATTGTCAGTAAGTTAAAATAGAGCATCAGAAGCCTAGAGGTTTATTGCAAGCTATAGAGATCCCGACATGGAAATGGGGGTAGTTAATATGGATTTCATTACAGGGTTGCCCCGTACTCAGCGGAAGTATGATTCCATATGGGTTATAGTTGATAGGCTAACAAAATCAGCTCATTTCTTACCCGTCAAAACTACTTACTCAGCTGAATATTACGCGAAGCTTTATCTTAAGGATATTGTATGACTTAACGGTGTCCCTACAACCATTATCTCAAATAAAGGGGCACAGTTCACGGCTAATTTCTGGAGATCTTTTCAGGATGGATTGGGGACTCAAGTGAGTCTTAGTACTGCTTTTCACCCGCAGACAAATGGACAAGCGGAGCGTACTATACAGACCCTTGAAGATATGTTGAGAGCTTGTGTACTTAATTTTCAAGGCAGTTGGGATGATCATTTACCTCTTATTGAGTTTGCCTATAAAGAGTTATCATTCCAGTATCTAGATGGCTCCTTATGAAGCTTTGTATGGGCGAAGATGTAGATCCCCTATAAGATGGTTTGATGTTGGAGAAAATCAGTTAGTTGACCTAGAATTGATACAACAAGCGGTTGACAAAGTGAAAGTAATTCAGGAAAGATTGCTAGCAGCTCAGAGTCAATAGAAATCCTATGCAGATAATCGACGACGCAAGTTGGAATTTGAAGTAGGCGATTGGGTCTTCTTGATGGTTTCACCTATGAAGGGAGTGATGAGAATTGGCAAGAAAGGTAAGTTGAGCCCTTGGTATATCGGGCCATACAGGATTACTCGCACAAAGGTAAGGTGGCATATGAGTTGGGAGGGTACCTTTCGCGTTGGACTTCGTGCATCCGATCTTTCATGTGTCGATGATTCGTAAGTGCATTGGGGATCCTTCCAGAATTGTACATGTAGAGGATGTTCAAGTCACCGAGCAACTATCCTACGAAGAATCTCCTGTTGCCATTCTAGATAGGCAAGTACGGAGACTCCGAACCAAAGACGTAGCTTCAGTTAAAGACTTGTGGAGAAATAATAACAGAGAGGAAATGAAGTGGGAAGCGGAAGAAGACGTGAAGCTCAAGTACCCGCATTTATTTCCACCTCCAGAGCAGACTCAGGAAGAGACCCTATTTCCCCCAGGTATGTAATGCTTTCTTTGATGCTTTCTGGGTCGTGTGTGACCACGGTTAATGATGTTGTTGTTGTAGATCCGTGAGGCGATATATTTTGGGTTGTTGTGACAGGATGGTAGCAGCTTAAGTACAGGGGAAACTCGCCGAAATTTTTTGCAGAATTAGATCCAGCAATCGAGGACGAACGTTCCGGCGGGGGGAGGGAGAATGTTACACCTCGGACATTTCGTGTTGTTGTGCGGTGAATAGACTAATGCAAGCTTAAGGTGAACATGAATTCCATATGATCCCAAAGAGGGTATTTGGTGGTTTAAAGGTGTATACTACAATGTTTTTAAAGTATTACGAATCGGAGAAATTAAGTTCGTCGAAGGAAGTGAAGTATAAGTTGTGTTTGGGAAGGTTTAGCAATTATCGAGTTGATAATTATTTAGTAATGTTTTGAGGAAGTGCTATAGGGTTCCTTAGATGGTTAATGAAGTGTTATATAAGTGCCTAGAAGGTTCCATAAGGACTGAAAGTCAAACGAATTGTCAAGAGAAATTTTCGAAAACTCAGGTTATACGACCACTTATACGGATCGTATAAGTTATACGGCCCGTATATATGGTCTGTATAACCATGGCAGAGAAGGGTGTTTCCATGGTAGGATTATACGGTCCATTTATACGGACCGTATAATGGTATGTATAATCGGGTTGGGCCAGCTTTAAAATTTTATATATGGACGATCCTAGTTCATTTAATTCATTTCCAACATTTCCCCAAGTCTAAAAAGCCCTAGAACCCTCTCTCAAACTTATTCTCCACAAACCCAAGGGAGATTATAGATCAAATAGCAAGAATCAAAGGATCCAAGTGTTGGAAGGCTCTATAGGGTTTGTAGAACTCAAGATTTTCTTTGGTATTGAAGCTAGGGTTTTCATACAAGTTGGTAACTTGATCCAAAGCCCATTCCTATGATATAAAAGGTTAGTTTCCATGACTATTTCATGTTTTTAAGGATGTTTGGTTGTTGGGAAACTTGGATGAGGAAAGATAGAAGAAGATGAAGTTCAAATGTAGAATTCATGATATTTTGAGTAGCAACTTACCTGGTTATCACCTTAGAATGTTATGATTATAATCTCATTACGAAGTAATAACGATGACAAGAAAGTGTTGTGTACGATTGTGTAAAGGGTTGACGTGAAGTTGTTGATATAAGCTGAATGTGAGAATGAATTGTGACTACTTGGTTATGAAATTGTGGATGTTATTATAATTGTTTGGGAGTTGTTTTGAAATATGATGGAAGTCAATAAAGCAGAGGAAATGCTACCCGATTTTCTCTAGCTCATGGATTATTCTAGTATGGACTTAAGATTGTCTTTAAGACTTACCTTAGTATGATCCTTTTTAAATGTAGATCTTGGAAGGAGAACGTTAAACGATTAAGGCGACGTTAAGGTATGTTAAGGCTATTCCTTCTTCATTTTGGCATGATCTCATGATATGAGCCAACAAGCAAGTAAACGAGTTTCCATATTACTCTACTCTTAGAAGCATTAGGAGTACTTCGGGTCTTTGATGTTCTTGTACCCCGCTTATGATTGTTCCTTCTGTTCATGGGTCCAGTTTTATGTATATAGTTAGTCATGCATTACATTCAGTCACATATATATATTTATGCATATTGACTCGTGACCAGAAGGCGTTATATTCGCGTATGTTATATGTACATGGGGTATGGAAAAGTGGATGGGAATTATATACGCATTACCACCTGATCAGCTGGTGCACCTTGATGATGATATATGGATCGGGCCGTACGTTCCTCAGCATTATTATATGATATATTGATCGAGTCGTACGTCCCTCGGCACTATTATATGATATGGATCGGTGAACGTTCCGCACTATGACCTATATTTATATACATGAGCACGATTATCATCGAGAGTATGCATTATACGCCCACAGCAGGCATTGTCCGTTATACGTATACTTGTTCATACAAATCTATGCGTACAAATAATTAGCTTTGAGTTCCGTATTTCGTTCACGATTCTCATGTTTATACTTATGTTGCTCTTACGCCTTACATACTCAAAGCACATTATCCGTACCGACTCCCTATTGCTCGGGGTCGTGTTCACGCCCGTGTGCACAGTAGACAACAGTGGTCCCTCTCGCAGGACCTTTACTCGAAGAGGTTGGTGCGCTCCATTTGATCCGGGAGTCGTCATACTATTTTTGGTATGCCATTCTTTTGGAGATGTATATGCATATGGGTATGATCGGGCCTTGTCCCATCCTTTCTGGCGCTTTTATTCCACTAGAGTTCCGTAGAAAGATGTGTGTATGTCGATGATGTAGCTTTGTCGGTCCTATTCTTTTTTGTGTACGTATATGTAGCGGTCTGAATCGTCCGCATTGCTCCTTCAAATTTGTATGTATGTGAATGTACGCAGTTCATTATGTCACCCGCCTTTATAAGGGCCGAGACCGCCCAAGTCACTTATGGGCCCTTGATGTTCAATATGGTTCAGCTAAGAGTACAGGGGTGTTTGGTCACTAGAGGTCAGACACTCGTGTCACGACTCATCAGTTTGGTCGTGACAAACACCTTCGCCGGGGGATCACCAGAACCCTTACCCATACTTTGGTTAGATTAGGATTCTTTTAAAAATTTAACCGTTTTGAATGATCCCTTTTCGAACTAGTTTTTCTAATTTCCTAAAAATTAGGTGGTCACTCTAAAATAATGTCCATTTAGAGCAACATCCACGTAGTAGTATATTTTTTCCTTTTTTCTGATACGATTGACAACCGTACTTCCCCGGGATACATTCCTTTTTAAATAAGGCAAGTGCAAATGCGAATCGGAAAAAATAGAACCGCTACAGATGGCGACTCTGCTGGGGACAATTTAAGGTTCTAACCATAAGGGTTCCAATAATTTGTGTGTTTGTATGATATAAATTGTTTAAGTGATATAAATTGTTTATGTGTTTAAATTTCTGCAAAAATATAATTGTCATTCATGCATGCATACTCCGCCACTCCTAGCATTTATTTTATATTTTTCAAATGGTGATGACGCGGGATGAGCTGCGGTCATACCTTCGCTAAAAACTTTTTTGCTATATTCTTTGGAGGTCTCTAAGGTCGAGTAGCCATGCGGTCATCCCACAGCATTGCAGAGCCCACCCCCAGCTTGTCCGCTTAGGTAACCTGTGTCATTCGCTTAAAAAATCACTCTAGAATAATTAGAGTAGCGCGAAGCTAGATCCTTAGTGATATAGCGGCTTCCTTACTGATATAGCGCATGCTGACCATAGACCGGTTTGGGTATCTCAGACCTACCTGAATGGGACAGGATAGACACCTTACTGTGTTTAGATGGTGTAAAAACCTGAAGACGCTGCATCCCACTACTTGCTATCGAGAAGCATTGTTGTGCCTTGTGTGAAATAAATTTTTGTTCCTGGGGGAGGGAAACTAACAATGTTGTGTCTTGCAAATGTCTCCTAATTTGCAGTTTGATGTGATTGTGGGTCCACCACCAGGTTTGGTGATATCATGGGAAGGTTTTACTAATGATCAGAGGAAAGAGATAAAGGGTTGCATAGGGTATCTACCTTCGCTGATGAATATGACTGGGGATCTGGGTCTACTAGAGATTATTATTAGTTATTGGGATAATGACAGAATGGTGCTCAGATTTGGAGAAATCAAGATGACTCTCACTTTAGAAGATATTAGAGACGTCTTGTAAAGCGCAGGAAGCGCTAACAGGTCCAAAAAGAAGTTAGCTCAAAATATCCTCATCTCTCACAAACCTACCCCAAAAGAAATCAAAGACATGTCTGCTGTCAACAAAGCCGATTGGGCACAAGAATCCACTATAGCCTTTAAAGAGTTATATGGGAGGTATTCATCCAAACAGGGGTATGAAAATCACATCCTTGAGTTTTCTTCACTCCAGTCCTGGGAATCTAACCAAATACTAGCCTTTATCACCTACCTATTGGGAACCATGTAACTTCCACTAAATACCTCCTTAGCTATTGACACCCGGGTTGTCTTTGTTGCCCACGCTGTTCTTAGAGGAGTTACAATGAATTGGCTCACATCTTTTCTAGACTAAGGGAAGAACATATCAGGTGGAGAGCACCAGATTTCCATTCCAAGACTGTTTGTGTTAAGAGCCGCAGGCGTCCATATTTACCGCTTATGGGCATTAGGGGAATCAGACCCTATGCACCATTGAGAGTACTTAGACAATTTGGTATGAGATAGGTTATTCCAAATGTGGGAAATATGGGAAATATGGGAGGGTTTGTACAAGATTACAAAGAAGGTCATATCGAGGGTATAAAGGATGCCCAGAAATATTGGAAGAATGTGATAAGGGAAGATAATTTGGATGGGGATCCAAACAATCCAAGTCATGTTGAAGACTACTACGAGTGGCTTAGGGCTGAGCTAGCTGGTACTGCTACTCCAGGACCGTATCTGTACAAATTTCCACTAGATAGGGAAGCCGCGAATGCAATTCAGAATATAAGAATGAAATGACAGGTGGAAAGGAGATAAGTGGATCATCAATGTCACAACCCGACTAGGGCCATGACGGGTAGCCGGGGCTGACCACCGAGCACCACTCATTCTATTACTCATTCTACGTTTATTCATAATTCTTATACTCATAATCATAGAAAAACTATTTTCATTTGAAACATATTTACTTTTATATAAATAAGCCCTTTGGCTATCAAAATAGTATACATATACATACCAGGAGAAATCTGTGAGACCATCCTACCCACACATACGTATCTACGAGCCTCTACAGGAGTGTTAGACATAGGGACGGGATAGGACCCGTCATGCCCAAAACATATATGTACACAAAAGAATAATCAATAGCTCTCAGTCAGCTAATAGCTCCTACAAGTCTGGATCACCTCCCTGTCTACCTGTGGGCATGAACACAGCGTCCAAGGAAAACGGACGCCGTTTACGAACATTGTACCGAGTATGTAAGGCATAAACAATAATAATACGACAATGAAATAAGGAAGTATTAAATAAGGAGCAACGAACGAACCCAATTTAAAAAAAATAATATGCCGA
>NW_026720680.1:0-9699 GCF_029784015.1 Lycium ferocissimum
GACGACGTACGACCCCATCCGGGCCCGCCTACGAAAATCATAGTCATCATATGTTGCCAAATCATTATTACAAACTTAACGGTAAGTGAAACAAAAGTATCGTACTTGAAATCGGAATAATAGTCAAATCATATTCTTTCAAAAAAAATCGTCAAAGTACATAAGGAAAGTCGCGGGGCCCACGGACGGGTGTCAATCCCATCCGATCCCGACTACGAGAGTTGGGGGAACGTTATGCCTTATGAAGTTACCTATTAGGTTTCGGGGCAATCCGGGCTCGTATGCGAAAGTTACGGGCGTTTGAAGTTCGGGACTCTTTTTGTAGCAAAAAAATTCTTTATAAGACTTTTGAAATTCAATCATACAAAGATACATAAACCATAGCTTGTCCACATAAGGGTGCCAACATCAAAAGCAAATAAATAATTAAGTTACCTTCCAAAATCCAATGACCAAACGTGTTTACTAACATCGGAAAGTGCATAAACAAGTTTTGGATTTGTCAGAATTAGTATACGAAAGTTGCAACCTTCTGAAATCGTTCTTGTTATATCCCGTGTTTTAGCATATTCGAAAAATTTGGAAATAACCTTGGTTTGTAAGGAATAAGGTCATGTTTGAATTTTTCTTAATATGTGTATGCCGGTTATGGAAACTTGAATGCGAAAACAATGGAGAAGGCCTAAGGGCAAATTTGGAATTTTGGAAATTTGTTTCGGGAAGTACAAAACAAGAATTATAAGGAATTGGGCTAAAAAATGAAAAATTAAAGTAATGTTGGGGGGTGGTACCGGCCATATGGTGGCCTTGTGACAACCCATATAATTAATCATGTGATTAATTATATAAGTGGGATAAGCTCTCAAAGAAGCTTCAAGAAATTAGAAGAAAAAAGAAGAGAAAAAGAACAAGGAGCATTCGGCTCAAGGAGAAAAAAAAACAAAAAAAAAAAGAGAAGAAAATTTCCAAGCCTTGATCTTGGCTCAAAAATTGTAATTTTTCTATATTCCTACTAAGTTCAAGGTGCTCTTCAAGGTGGTATAATTATCTTGGCAAGGAAGTGCTTCTTTTGGCAAGTGGAAAGAAATTGGAAAAGGTAAGATTTCTACTTTTTATGTTGAAGGAATTATATATATGTTGTAGCATATGTAGAGTGTATGAGAATCATGAAAGTGTTGTATGCATGTGGTGGCCGTGTGGTGTGTTTGTGTTGTAGCCGTGGGGAGTAGTTGCATGGAGGAAAATGGTTAAACTTGTTAGTATGTTGATTATGTTGTTATGGCCTTATGAAATAGATGAAAAGTATGAAGATTTTGTGTGTTGTGAAGGTGTGTGTGTGTGACCGTGAGCTATGTGAAGGAAGGAAGAAATGGATTTAATTTTAGTTAGTTGTTAATTGCGTCGTCGTGACCTTGATGACTCAAGAGAGAAGGTTTAGTGATTTGAATTAGCATTAATGGGTTGTATGTAATTATGAGAAATTATGTGAATTTTATATGATTTTTATGTAAGTATGTAAGTAAAGGCCTAGAGTGTGAATTAATGTTGTTGTTAATGAACTTGGAAGAAGACAGTATAATTTTGTAGTTTGGTTGCATTTGTAGAAGTTTGGCATAGTTTAGAGGTTGATGGAAATTTTGCATATCTTATGGGATAATGAGAAATGTGTCCGAATTGTATTTGAACGGCCTTGAATTAGTGGATGAATATGGAAACGTTGATATTGGATGGAAAGCGTGAAGTTGGAATGATAGTTAATGCTTTGTGTAGAAAGAAAGACTATTTATGCTAATATATGTTTGTAGCGATTATTGGTGTTGTTGTTGTTGATGGTGTTATTGGGTGTTGTTGTTGGTATATTGAGCCGAGCTACGTCTCGGGGGTGCTATACGTATAGGGGAGGTGCTACCAAAATTTTGGTAGACAAGTATTAAACCAAGATTGAAAGTTAAAGTCTCATGAATAGTAAGCGGTAAATGTGACCATTTGCGGATTCTAGGCGAAACGGGATTGGAGATAAAGCGAGCATAAGACGTCGTAGGTATGTAAAGCCTACCTTTTCTTCATTTGGCATGTCCTAGTCATACTAGGTTAAGATCGGAACCTCGGGGATAATTGTTTGCTCTTGGAAATTCGAGTCTGATTTTGAGTACTATTCATTCAGCGCATTTGAACTACAATCTTTGCATTTGGTAGAAAGGATGCTTAAACCTCCATAACTTCCGCAAATGTATCCGATTTGCTTTGAAACTCTCACAAATGACTTTATGGATCCCAATGTTTGATTTTATATGCTGTACCTCGACCTCGACGGCCGAGGTGGAGCCCGCATAGTCCGAGACTTCCCTTATTTGATTCGTCGACTCGATTTCGTATGATATGAAAAGGAACGTTTGCCTATGCCTCTAAAATCCGTTCGAAATGTCTATAACGTTATTTGAATGTCCCTCACTACGAATGATACGAAATTTCTCAAAGAATGACCTATGATGTGTTTTTGGGAAAAATTGATAATTTAAAAGTCGCGACTTTTGTATGTAAATTCGATTAGCTCGATACTCATTTTGAGCCCTCGAAGTTAATATATATGTATATAAGATTAAGCGTCAAATCCTGGAACTTACTTTTGATATGCATATGGTTTTACACTACTACTTGCTCGTGCCAATGGTTATGATTTCGCTCGCGGTACCGGGACGGTTTGTGATCGTGCGCGTTATGACACGTTCGGCGGTATGATGTGTTACGATTTCCGAGACCTCGCCATAGGGCCGGTTTCCGTTTTATGGTGTTATGATGTGATATGGCATCTGATATATTCGATGATTTGATGTGTGTGATGTTATGATATGTTCGGAGATGTACGGAGATTTGAAAACACGGGTATGATGTGTTGTGGCACCGGCGTCGGGGTGACCACGTTACAGTACATGCATGATTTTATTTGCATTCGTACATTTGCATTTCGCACGGGTTTGATGTTACTTCGTATTTGTTCTTGTATCTTCGACTCACCCATGATTTGGATTCTTGTACATACCTTTCATACTCGGTACTTAACTTTTGACCTCCTTTCTTCGAGTGCGTTTCGTGCCCGCGGTACACACGCTCGGTTGGGTGATCCTCGGTTTAGGCTACCCATCACCTTATTTGGTGCTCCCTCGATCGGAGCCCACATTTGGTATATATGTTTTGCTATGTATATTACGTACATTTGTATTTGTTCGGTACGGCGGGGCCAAATCCCGTCATATGTTCGTATGCTGCTGTTCCGTTTGTAGAGGCTTGTAGTCATATTTGTGGGTCATGGGTCAGTGATCTTTTGTTCGTATGTGATTACATTTTGCGTCCTAAAGCGGCTCGAATGCTACTATGACGATATGGACCATATGTTTGTATGTATGTGTGTGTCGAGCGATGTGCATTCCGTTAAAAAGCGATTTTGATTTTGATCGATGATTACGCACGGGCGACCGCTCGGCCGGACATTCGTTTCGTATTTGTATGACGTACACTGTCTGCTATCGGTACGAATAATGTCAGATTGATTACGGATATGTCCCTAGTATGACAATTTGGTTCGTAAGTTTGTTTGGGTGCCTAGTAGGGCACCGATCCGGCCGCGGGGGTACAGGTCGTGACAGTTCTTATGTGTCAAAATGTACTATCAAACTCAATGAAGTAGTTAAAATAACTATTTTATAGTAATCAGAGCGATGGTCAAAAGTTCTCTTTTCAAAATCACACAAATATACCAAACAGGGCGACATAGGGAGATCTCGGAATGCGTGGGCCCCACCTCGGTCAAATTGAGGCGGTGTACCCCAACTATGGTCGTTAGGCCTTACGAGGTCATATACAAAGGATTCTAGGCCCTCCAATATCATTTGGGCAAGCTACGGATGTTTAAGCACTTATTTCCAAAAAGACATTTTCAATTCAATTTTACTAAATGGAAAAAGGGCCAAAATAAAGCTCGGATTCGAGGAGTAGAGTCTTCCCCAAAGCTCGTATCTTAGCCTAACATACCTAGGACATGCCAAAGAAGGAAAGAGCAAGCTTTACATACCTTTTCGCTTTTTACGCTATTCCAAATTCAAGTTCCAAACTCTCCAAAATGCTGCGATTGGTCATGTTTACCAAATGTTAATCATAGGTCTTAAGAATTCAAGGTTCAATTAGCAATTGTCTATAAAATTTTCGGCAGCATCTCCTCTGTAAGTATACCACCCCCGAGAATCTAACTCGGCCAAATCAACAACAACAATACCAACAACAATACCAACAATATCAACACCCAATCCAAAACGCATTCTAACATAAGAAATCTTCCTTTCTACATAGTACATCAACTTTCAATCCAACTACGCACATTCCAACCAATATCGACGTTTACATATTCATTTACTAATTCAAGATCATTCAAACATAATTCAAAAACATTTTAAACAACATACAAAAATGGTCCAACAATTCCATCAAACCATAGTCTACCCGAAACCTCCAACTTTCAACAAGGACATTCTCAACACATTTTTGTCTTCCAAATTCATCAACTATCCCAACAACATACACATTAACAACATTATACGCATAAATAAAGAAACGACACTAGCATCGCATTGGCTTCCAAATCAGCCCGTGGCGATTCCATCATCAGTTTAAGTTATCAAATTCTCATTTCCACCACAAAATACATAACCACATCGACTAACACATTACATAGAAATTGTTCCATTGTTTCTACACACAACACACACACACGGCCATACATGCATACACACCAATACCATGCTAACTTCCATATTTTCATGAATTCTATCCGTTTCTACTTACTACAACATAAATGAACCCTTCATAACATATAGAAAGGAATTAAGTCTTACCTTTCTTCTTCAACTTCTTCACTTGATCAAAGTTGTAAATTTGCAATAAAGAGTAATTCTCTTGCTTCAACAATTACACCACGTTGAAGAGCATCTTTGAATTAGTAGAAATACATGAAGAAACAAATTTTTGGAACAAGATTGGAAGACTTCAAACTTCCATAGCCATGGCCGAATGGTCTATGGTTGCTCTTCAAGTTTTCTTTCTCTTGAAACTTCTTGACTTGTGAGGAAAAATAAGAGTGGCCCTCCAATTTATTCACATGAATTTAATGAGCACATGGGCTTGGGCCATAAGTGTATGGCCGGCCACCCCATGTTTGGGCCTCACTTCCTCTTATTTTTTTTTTGAGCCCAATGTGTTGTGACCAATCTTGGTAACTCATGAAACTATTTTTCAAATTTCCAATTTTGCCCTTAGCCTTCCTCCGTATTTCTATGAATCATCTTGCGAATTTCCCTTTTTACCCTTTGCCTTTCTCAATATTTTCATGCCAATAATATTCATAAACAATGTATGTATTAAATACAAATCAAAATATAGCCTTGTCCCTAGCTCGTCGCAACTATTTCAGAATATCCAAATGTGCAAAACTACGGGATATAACAGTTGGGGTGGTGGCCGAATACCCCCTTCCTTGTATGCCAAGGGATGAAAAAAATTTGTTTAGTGTTTTGGTTGTTGTTGTTATGAATTCTATGATGAAAATGAGAGTTTAATGATTCAAGTTAATGTTGTGATTGTTGCGGGCTGATTTGGAAGTTAATGTGCTTTTATTGTAATTTTTGTATTTAAGAGAAATGACATTTTTAAAGCGTGGATTGTTGGTATAATTCATGAATTTGGGAGAAAGGAATGTAGTGGTGATGTTCTCGGGTTTGGGGCAGTTTTCGGGTGGAATGGTATTTTGTTTGGGTTGTTTGAAATATTGTGTGAATGGTTTAAAATGTTCTTGAATATTGTTGGTATGGGTTCGGACTAGTATTTGAATGTATGAGCGTTGATGATGGTTTGAATGTAAGTCGTTGGATGGAATACAATGAATGTTGTTGAATTATGTAGAAAAGAGTCACAAACGTTAGAATGCGTTTTGAATTGATTGTTGATGTTATTAGCGTGGTTGTTGGTATTGTTGTTGATGAATTTGGATGAGTTGAATTCTCGGGGTTGTTGTATTTACAGGGAAAATGTTGCCCAAATTTCTGTAGAATTAAGTGTTAGTTTGGAAATGAACACCTAAATGCCTATAGTTAACGTTGGTATTTAATGATGTTGTGTAGATCTTGAGGAGTCCGAGACTTAGGATTGGATTAGCCTTGAGAGAGGCCGAGGTATGTAAAGCCTAACTCTTCTTTCTTTTGGCATGTCCTAGTGGCAAATAGGCTATGACACGAGCCTCGAGAAAACTCCATTCTCACGATCCGAGCATGTCTGCGATACTTATTCGCCTCTTAACGTCGGCATTCTTAATGTAGTAATATTATGGTCCCTATGTCTTTAGTAAGATTGGATTTCAAACATTGCATAAGGATTTTGTCTTTAAAAAAAGTTCTACGTCTAAAAGTGGCCGTAACTTTCGTAGACAGAACCGGATCGCCTCGATATGCTCGTAGGAGGTTCCGTAGCGTATTATGACTATAATCTCCATAGGCGGGCTCGGATGGGGTTGATACTCGTCCGTGGGTCCCGCGACTTCTCTTTGTATAGTTCTGATAACTTTTGGAAGAACTTAGTATGGCTATCGCCCCGACCCCCGAGTATGGTTAGTCTACTTATGTTGAGTCTGTAATGATGATTTTTATACATATGGTTACTCACGACTCTGCTCGTGTATTCTGTTGTATCCTTCGCCGAGTCTCGAGCCGGTTATGTTATCGTGAGCACTATGTGATATTTTGGAGTATGATGTGTCCGGTTCGCCGAGCCCCTCTCTAGAGGGCCGGGTACCGTGTATATTTGGCGTTATGATGTGTTTCGGCGTTATGATGTGTTATGTGATATGTCGGGTTTCGGAGATATGAAATCTTGGTGTATGATGTGTTATGGCGCCAATGACGGGCGGGCGACCATAGTTCACGACTCGTACATGATTTGTGTTTGAAACTAAATATTTTGACATTTTGTATCTTGTACTCATTTTGCATCTCTCGTTTGATTATGATTTTGTTTACGTATTTCTTGCTTTGCATACTCGGTACATATTCGTCGACCCCGCTTTCTTCGGGAAATTTGCGTTTCGTGCCGCGGTACGAGACGCCCATTTCGGTGATCCGCCGCCCTAGGACACCTTTTTCTTTGTTTGGAGTGCTCCTTTGTTCGGAGCCTATATTTTGGTATATATTCTTCCGTTGCATATGTATATATTTGTTCGGAGATACGACGGGGCCTGTCCGTCATATGATTACATACATTTAGGGGTACGTGGACATATATGTGGGTCGTGCCTATTACTGTACAGGTGTTCGTATTTTTTATGTTTGGGCGGTCCCATTTGCCGTGGCAGCCTTGTCGGCTTGCATTTGTGTATATATATTTTGGGACGTTGCGCCATATGATAGCGTGGCTGGCTTCTGATATATCTATGTTTGTGTTCGCGACAGTTTGAGACAGCGTCTGATGTTCGTATATGCATAAGCTATCTGTATGCGATTCTGGTTATGGAATGTGTTTGGGTGCCCAGCTCGGGCACTAGTCACGGCCTACGGGGTTGGGTCGTGACATGCATGGACTCCACGAGTCCCCTGGGGTGGTCTTAGGGTGAGAACCTCCCGTGGAAAAAGATCCGGGGTCTCGTCTGTTTGCTGGGCAAAGATCCTGGATGAGTGGCACTTAGACTTCACGATTTACTTTGGGTTGTGCTACTGAGATGTCGATATTTCCATCAGAAGTACATGTTTACGCAACATCTGCATAGCATTGCATTGCATCATGGCTTTTATTGAGATGATTTGGTGTTTTACTCGTGATTTGGCTTTGGAGTTGATATATTGAGACTTGGCTTATTTGGTATTAGATGCTCTTGTATGACTTAGATCAGACCCTGGGGGTATTTTCCTTATTCCGCACTATTTCTATTTATATATTATCGTGAGACTTACCTAATTATTCTTTTCCACTTGATTGAGTTATTTATTTATGTCTTTACTTATCGTTGGGTTGAGGGTTCGCTTATTGAGGTGGGAAAGGTAAGTGCCCGCACGACTTAGACGAAATGGGTCGTGACAGTTTTATGGTTGGATATACGGACCGTATAATTTTTACGAACAGTATATTTGGATGACCCCCACCGTATATTAGTTCCAAAGGGGAGAGCCCTTTGATTGGATTTTACGATCCAACTATACGGACCGTATAATTTTTACGGTCCGTAAAAGTGGACCGTAATCTAAGTCGATGCCAGATTTTCTTTATGATATATTTCCGACCCTTGTTCATTTTAGCTCATTTTAACATTTCCCTAAGTCCATGAAATCTCAAGAACTCTGTTCTAAACATATCTAACCAGCCCCAAGTGAAATCAAGGATAAAAGGGCAAAAACCAAGAGATTCAATGTTGGAAGGTTCACTAGGGTTTGTAGAGTCCAAGTATTCCTTTGGTGTGAAGTTGGAGGTTTCATTCTAGTGGAATAATTTGATCCAAAGCTTGCTCTTGCATGATTAAGGTAAGTTTTTACATCTATTGCATGTTGTTGAGGTTGTTTGATTGTTATATAATTTGATTGAACCAGGACAATGAAAAAGAGAGCTTATCTATGAATTTGATAGTATTTTGAACTATGAATTAAGTTATAATTTTTGGCATGTTATGAATATAATCTTGTTATGAGAGGTAATAATGACGATGAGGAGGTATTGTGTACAAGTGTATAAGGGGTTGTGTTGAAGTTGTTGTTATAGATTGATTATGAAAAGGAGTTTTGGGATTGAATGAAGCATAACTTGAATGTAATCTCTTGAGTATAGCATTGTTGATATTGTTATTGTTGTTTGGGAATTGATTTGGAATTTGGTGAAAGTAGATAAAATAGGGGAAGTCTTTGCTCAAATTCTGCTAGCTCACTAATTACTTTAGTCTGAGCTTATGAGTGTTTTCAAGACTTAACTTTAGTATGAATCCTCTTGAATGTAAATTTGCGAGCTTGGGAGGAGAAACGATAAGTAGTTAAGGGGACGAAAAGGTATGTTAAGGTTGTCCCTTCTTTCTTAAGGCATGATCCCATTGTTGTGAACTTACATATGATATCCATAATATCCCTATTCCTAAAAATGCTAGAAGCTTATGATTCTCGGGATTCTTAGGATAATTTTGATAATTGTCTCATGGTTATCGATCTTTCTCATATGATTATTGATTTTGTTCATTGATATTGATCTCATCTTATGGTTATTGTTCTTCCAAGGTGAGATATGATAATGATGATAGTTCCATAATGGTAATCGGAGGTTTACCGACCTTACGTCACTCTGATAGAGTTATAGCTTTCATTTGGGCTCTCATGCATGCTTCATATATATGTATGTATTTTTTCACACCGCGTCACGCTATAGTCGGCTGGGCAGGCACATAGATGTGAACACCCTTTGCAGTGGGCAGGTTATGATATTACCCTGGACACGGGATGCCCCAGACGTGGGATAATGATGATATGATGATAACACCGAGCCTAAATGGCCGGGCAGGATATTATATATATATGTATGTATGAAAATGTTTTTTTAAAGCTAAGCATACATGAAATCTGCCTTAAGAGGCTTTGAGAGGTACATATTGATTTCTTTATCTTATGTTATCTTCATACTTTTATTATGTTG
>NW_026720681.1:0-9535 GCF_029784015.1 Lycium ferocissimum
AGTCGTTATCGCATTCATAACATATTTCTTGTCCCGTTTCGTCGATCATGAACTTAGACTTTTCATCTCTAGGGACGTAGGAAATTTGTGAAGGAAGAAGAAAAATCATGCATAAGATTCATGCCTTAGAAGGAAGGGTAATGCCTCACATACCTTTGTCGTTTAGCTTACTACCACTTGCCGGTTCTCCTCTAGTGTGCTCGTTTATACCTTCAAGAGAGTTCATACTTTCATTAGCTAAGAAATTACAATATCGCAATCAAAAGTCGCATTTACGTACGTTTATCAAAATCCACCATTTTCCTCCAATTTCCCTTTATTTCTACTTCTAGCTCATCCTTGCGCTTTCATGCGTTTAATGCTCGTTTCATGATACAAACATCATTTATAACGTATTTGTATTCACAACACTTCAACCTTCATAATTCAAGTCAACCATCACTCATTTGGGTCACTATTCACTCAACAATGACCCATTTCTATGTTCTTCAATATTTCAAGTGTCTAAGCTTTCCAATACCTCAAACAACGTAGAATGATCATAAAACTTACCTTGGATGGTGGTTGAGCAATCCTTAAGTTGAAATACTTCGCTTAGCCAAAACCCTAGTTCCACCTTCTTTGGAAGTTCTTCACTTAGATGATCTTTTATTGGGTCATTACACTTGCTTTCATGAATTTGGTGGCGTTGATTCTTGGTTTTCCCTTTGATTCTCTTGAATTCTTGTGGAGGAATTATTAGGAGAGTTCTAGAAGTCTCTTGAGTTGTATGAATGGAGAATGAATTAAAATGGTGCCCGTGTCCCCTTTTAATAACCCCAACATTGATGTTTAATGAATTCCGTCGGGTGAACAAAGTGGTCGTAAACCTGGTTACGGACCGTACTATGGTTTACGGCCGTCCTCCAGGTCGTGTTTAAGCATTAAAAAAAAAAACGAAGCTTGGGCTGAGGACATGGCACTTTACGACCTGATTTACGGTTCGTGAACCGATTCACGAGCCGTCCTCCATGTCGTTTTTAATCATTTCATACTTTAACGAAAGTTGAGATTTTCAACGGTACCGGAGGACGATTGCACTATACGGTCCGTAAATCACTTTACGGGTCGTATAGTGCCATATACGACCATTTGGGCTGAAAAACTCTCCGCAACTTTATGATTTTCAAAGTTCATATTTAGCCATCCCCGACCTATCCAAACACCATACACTCAACCCTTCATGGTTCTACTCATCACTCAAGTACGGGAAAATTTTCGAGGCGTAACACATTCATTTTCTACACATTACAACAACACACAAACATGTTGAATACAATTAATTAAGCACTCCCTCTACACAACACATATCACACGGCCACACATTATATTCCAAAGTCCATATTTTCATCCCATTTCTACACACTACAACAACATACAAACATGCTAACTACCATTAATTCATTGCTCCAACACAACAACACACACACACGGTCCAACACCCATCCACACGGTTCAAACCCAACATCCATATTTTCATGATTTTTGACCATTTCCACATATTATAACCTCCATAAACCATTTACAACATATAAAAAGGAGATTGAGGCATACCTTCTTCACTTGGTTCTTCAACCTAGCTAGGGCTTGCTTTTGAACTAATTCTTGTTCTTGCTATATCAACAACCCCTCCAAGTTGTTATTCACCTTCTATAGAGTGGAATTTCTTGAAACAAATATTTTTTTTGATCAATTTCTCTCTTTCTCTTGCATGGCTTCACTATGGCCGAATGGCCTTGCTAGTTTCTCTCCCACTTTCTTGAAATTTCTAGAGATAGAAATGATGAAGCATGGAATATTAGTCATCTTAATTCACATATATAAAACATCCATGTGGCCATGGCCCACTCCTTAGGTGGCCGGCCACATGGCCTCATTTTTTTTGAAATTTCAACTTTCCAAAAATTAACTTTTGGCCCCCAAATTTTTCATGAGATGTCTAACTTTCCATAATCCACTTTTAGCCCCAAGTTCCATAATATCTCATGCCAATAAAATCATAACAATTCATGCTTTGAAATAAATCATAGTTAAAAATCTCTACTTCGTATCCCGGAATCCTCTTGTCCTTAACTTTCCGCAACTAGTCCGGAATGTCCCGACGTACAAAAATGCGGGATATAACATCCTTCCCCCCTTTAGAACATTCGTCCTCGAATGTTCAACCAACCTTACGAGGTCTTATAAAGATCTCGGGGGTTGCCTTTATTACTATAGTTTGAAGTCTTAACTATCACTTACTCCTTTTTCTGTCACACCCCAACCTTCGTCAGGGTGTGACGGGCACCCGACTCTCATCAGAGTCAAGCGAACCCTTAAACGTCAACTCAAATTTTTTTTTTTAAAACAAGAATTGAAAATTTTAAATGAAATACCAAAATCAACACGTAGCTCGAGGCATCTCAAAACATGATATATATACATACGACATAAAACAAGGCGAGCCAAAAGGGCCTCCGCCATTTCTGTACAACAAAATAATGGCCGACATGGCCCAACAAGAACTATGACTCCCACACTTGTTCGCGCGACTTCTAAAAAAGTATGACCCGCAAATATATACACAACATTATACCAAAACGAACAACCTCCGAGCAAGAGAAGGCTGTCGACTCTCAATACTGGCCTTCCCTACGCAGGCCGAGTCACCGGGTCGCGTCCACGAACTCGCGGGCATGAAACGCGACCCCGAAGAAAGGGGTCGATCCGCACGGAATATGTACCGAATATGTAAAGCATCAACGAAGCAAGAAATAGGAGAGTTCAACGAGTAAGAACAAGTTTAGATTACACCAGAAAAAAGTACAACGAAAAGCAAGTTTAGGTTACACGACATGAACTAAATGTTTAAGTAAAATAGTCCCTTCGGACGGCCGCTTCCGGCCTAACATTAATAATGGTGGCCCCTTCGGGCATTGCCGCTTCCGGCATAATGATAATGATGATAATAATAATAATAATAATAATAATAATAATAGTAATAATAATAATGGTAATAATAACAACATTAATCCCCTTCGGGTGCGCCGGCCCAGCATACGTCTATCCTGGCCCCATCGGACATGCTGGCCCCGACGTAAAATAATGGCCCCTTCGGGCATGCCGGTCCGACATACGTCTATCCTGGCCCCATCGGACATGCGGCCCCGCATCCTAGCCCCTTCGGGCATGTCACTCGTGGCATACGGCTACCCTGGCCCCATCGGGCATGCCACTCGCGACATAATACTAATCCTAGCCCCTTCGGGCATATTAATAATAGTAATAATAATAATAAAATATCGCACCCCCTTCGGAGTGGTTTCTAAAAAGTTTTATAAAATATCACACTCCTTCGGAATGGTTTTGTACGCACCCCTTCGGAGTGGTTTTAGAAAAGCCTAAAAAAAAATAATATATCACACCCCATTCGGAGTGGTTTTAAGAAAGCTTTAGAAAATAATATATCACACCCCCTTCGGAGTGGTTTATGGAAGTTTCAAGGCGATTCGATTACATTCCGGCAAGTTACGGACGTTTAAGCATTTTTCCAACAAGATAAGAGGTTACTAGTTCAATTGCACTGAATGAATAGTGCTCCATTTCAGGATTGGATTTCGATGAACAGAATAACCCCCGAGGCTCAAATTCAAGCCTAGTATACCTAAGACATGCCAAAAGAAGGGAAGGAATAGCTTTACATACCTTACGGGTGCCTTATGCTCGCTTGAGCTCAATTCCCGTTTCGTCCGAATCCGCAAATGGTCACCTTTACCAGTTACTATTCATGAGAGTTAGCATTTAAATCTTGGTTCCTATTTGGCTACCGAAATTTCGGCAAAGACTTCCCCTATAAATATAGCATCCCGAGATTCAACTCGGCTCACCGTACAACAACCAACCTAACAACGACATCAACAACACCAATAAACATTATAGAACACATTTTAACATAAATAGTCTTTCTTTCAACATACTACATCAACTTCCATTCTAACTTCATACGTCTCATCCGATATCGACGTTTTCACATTTCTCTACTAATTCAAGACCGTTCAAACACATTTCAACACATTTCACATTATTCTACCAAATATGCAAAAATTCCACCAAACCATAATTCACTCAAAACTTCCGGTTCTTAACGTAAATATTCATAACATAATTCCATCTTCCAATTTCATCATCCATAATCATAATTCACACCTCATACCACTACTTCCACAATTAAATAAAAACCATATAAAATCATAAAATTTTCCATAACAACATACATGCCAACTTCAACACCAAATTGGCTCATTAACCTTTCTTTTCATCACAACATCCCAACAACACAATTAATAAGCAAAATAAAATCAAATCTACTTCTCCTCCACCTCAAGTGGCTCACGGCCACATGCATATTCCACACACACACACGCCATGCACACACACGTCACACTTTCATAATTCTCGTCTAATTCTAATTATCATAACATATAAATTCATTCCATAACTTAAGACACAAGAATCTTACCTTCTCTTGAATTTCCAACTTTCCGCCAACGGAGTTCTTTCTCCCAACCAATTATACTACGTCGTAGAGCACCTCAAGCTTGTTAAGAATTCGCGAAGAACAAGATTTTTGGACCAAGTTTTAAGGCTAGGAAATTTCTTCTTTTTTTTTTTTTTCTTTCTTTTCCTTTGGCCGAATCTCCTCTTCCTTTTGTTCTTGATTTTTCTTTGTTTTCTTCTTGAAGTTTCATGAACTACTCCACCTTATAAATATTTATCACATGGGAAAATTAATAAAAATGGGTTGGGCCATAAGTTCCATGGCCGGCCACCCTCCTTTTGGGCCTATTTCTCTTTTTTTTTTCCTTTGGGCCCAATTGCTTATAAATCATATAGTGCAATTTCCCGAAACAAATTTCCGCGATTCCAATTTTGCCCTTAGGCCCTCTCCGGTGTTTTCGCATTCAAGCTTCCATAACCGACTCACACATACTAAAAAAATCAAAATATGGCCCTATTTCTTACAAGCAAAAATTATTCCAACTTTCCAAATGTGCAAAAATGCCGGATGTAACATCCTCCCCCCCTTTAGAACATTCGTCCTCGAATGTTAAATTAGCCTTATAGGTCTTACAAGCAATTTGGGGAAGGTTCTTTAGGAGACAGTACGTATAAATCATCCATCGATTAAAACAATCAACTGCAGAATTTAAATTACCTGGTGGTGCATCCTGCGGTGCCTCGGGACCTGGTCTCCCGCCTAGTGCATAGATACGATGTGGGGGTCCTGCGCTGGGACTAGGTGCTCTACCTCTGCCCCTACCTCGACCAGAAGAAGTCTGAGGTCCTGCCTCGGGGGCTCTTACCGAAGGTGACGACGACGCCGCCGAGTTTCCGGGGGACGAACATGGCCCACTCCTCGTGGGCACTCTCTAGCATAGTGTGTCGGATCACCACACAAGTATAGCACACACCCCGTCGGCGCACCGTCCCACATGGCGTCTCCCACAATTCGCACATCGCGGAGGGGCCATCGCCTCTTGCCCCGACCATGCCTGCTGCTGAGGACCCGACGCATAAGATGAACTCTGTCCCTGCCGAGGGAAAGTCTCTCTACTCCGCTGAGGTCCACGAAACCGCGAAGGTGCACTATGCGGGTCCGCCTCGCGGTGGAACCTCTACCCCGACCTTCCTCGTCCCGGCCCTCTTGGGCCGGCCGCCACCCCCGCTCCGTAGCTTCCCGTTGGCGCTTGCGATCCTCTGCCCCCGTGCATAAGCTTGGATGCGAGCTATATCTATACCCGCCGCATTGCCACTGGCATACAAATCTCCTGCAGCTCCGATTCCAATCCTATTACATACCGATGAACTCTATCCTCCATGTCCTGCACAATAGTAGGGGCATACCTGGCTAAGGAGTCGAACTCCACACTATACTCTCTCACCGTCATACCACCCTGTCGCAAATTAAGGAATTTATCAACCTTTGCTCGTCTCAGCTCGGGTGGCATATAATGACGCAAAAAAAGGCGTCCGAGAATTCTCGCCACGTCGGCGGAAGGGCGTCACTACCTCTCGACAATCTCCATGATCGGTACCGGTTAATCGCTATGCCCCGTAACCTTGTAGGCGGCTAGCTCGACGGACTCCGTAGCCGACGCCTTCATTATATTCAAAGTACGGCCGCATACCGTCTATAAACTCCTCGAGGATCGACATTGGGTCCGTGCCCTTAAACTCGGGGGACTCAATGTAAGAAAATCCCGTGCCCCCGCCACTAGCAGCCCTATCGGGATACTCGTAACTCCTACTCTGTTGTCCAGCCTGAGTAGCAAGCATTTGAGTCAGCAAACGTATGGCATCTTTCATTTCGCTGATCTCCTGACGCTGGGCATCTGACTGAGAGACCGGAGATGCTGGTGCTGGGACTGGAGCTGGATCAGGTGCCTCTCTCAGCTCCTCCGGCGATGGGGAGGTGGGAGGACTCCGGGGGGCGGATGCGTATTCCGAAGATAGGTCCGAGCTCGGCGGAGACACAGGGGCTTGGCTAATCTGCATCGTCCCCAAGCGCTTTGCCCTTCTCGGGCCGCCGTCGCTTTACCTTTCTTAGGCGGCATTACCGAAAGCACACAAGATCATTAAATTAGGGACTTTATGTACAACACCGCTCTATACGTACGATCTACACCATGAAAGAAAGAATGACACCTATTAATGTCTCGTAGCTTCGTTTATAGATGTGGTGCACAACACACCGATAAACAAGACTCTACTAGACACGGTCTGCGAACATGCCGAGGACCGACCTGCTTCGATACCACTTTGTCACACCCCAACCTTCGTCGAGTGTGACGGGCACCCGACTCTCATCGCAGTCAAGCGAACCCTTAAACGTCAACTCAAAATTTTTTTAAAACAAGAATTGAAAATTTTAAATGAAGTACCAAAATCAACACGTAGCTCGAGGCATCTCAAAACATGATATATATACATACGACATAAAACAAGGCGAGCCAAAAGGGCCTCCGCCATTTCTGTATAACAAAATAATGGCCGACATGGCCAACAACAAGAACTATGACTCCCACACCGTTCGCAGACTTCTAAAGAGTATGACACGCAAATATATACACAACATTATACCAAAACAGGAACGAGCCTCCGGAGCAAGAGAAGGCTGTCGACTCTCAATACCGGCCTTCCTACGCGGTGGAGTCACCGGTCGCGTCCCCGAACTGCGGGCATGAAACGCGACCCCAGAAGAAAGGGGTCGGTACGGAATATGTACTGAATATGTAAAGCATCACTGAAGCAAGAAATAGGAGAGTTCAACAGTAAACAAGTTTAGATTACACCAGAAAAAGTACAACAGAAAGCAAGTTTAGGTTACCTGACATGAACTAAATGTTTAAGTAAAATAGTCCCTTCGGACGGCCGCTTCCGGCCTAACATTAATAATGGTGGCCCTTCGGGCATTGCCGCTTCCGGCATAATGATAATGATAATATGATAATAATAATAATAATAATAATAATAATAATAATAGTAATAATAATAATGGTAATAATAACAACATTAATCCCCCGCGTGCGCGGGCCCGAAGATACGTCTATCCCGGCCCCATCGGACATGCGGCCCCGACGTAAAATAATGGCCCCGCCGGGCATGCCGGTCCGACATACGTCTATCCCGGCCCCGTCGGACATGCGGCCCCGGCATCCCAGCCCCTTCGGGCATGTCACTCGTGGCATACGGCTACCCCTGGCCCCATCGGGCATGCCACTCGCGACATAATACTAATCCTAGCCCCTTCGGGCATATTAATAATAGTAATAATAATAATAAAATATCGCACCCCCTTCGGAGTGGTTTCTAAAAAGTTTTATAAAATATCACACTCCCTTCGGAATGGTTTTGTACGCACCCCCTTCGGAGTGGTTTTAGAAAAGCCTAAAAAAATAATATATCACACCCCCTTCGGAGTGGTTTTAAGAAAGCTTTAGGAAATAATATATCACACCCCCTTCGGAGTGGTTTATGGAAGTTTCAAGGCGATTCGATTACATTCCGGCAAGTTACGGACGTTTAAGCATTTTTCCAACAAGATAAGAGGTTACTAGTTCAATTACCTTTGAATGAATAGTGCTCCATTTCGGGATTGGATTTCGATGAACGAATAACCCCGAGGCTCAAATTCAAGCCTAGTATACCTAAGACATGCCAAAAGAAGGGAAGGAATAGCTTTACATACCTTACGGGTGCCTTATGCTCGCTTGAGCTCAATTCCGTTTCGTCCGGAATCCGCAAATGGTCACCTTTACCGATTACTATTCATGAGAGTTAGCATTTAAATCTTGGTTCCTATTTGGCTACCGAAATTTCGGCAAAGACTTCCCTATAAATATAGCATCCCCGAGATTCAACTCGGCTCAACAGACAACAACCAACCTAACAACGACATCAACAACACCAATAAACATTATAGAACACATTTTAACATAAATAGTCTTTCTTTCAACATACTACATCAACTTCCATTCTAACTTCATACGTCTCATCCGATATCGACGTTTTCACATTTCTCTACTAATTCAAGACCGTTCAAACACATTTCAACACATTTCACATTATTCTACCAAATATGCAAAAATTCCACCAAACCATAATTCACTCAAAACTTCCGGTTCTTAACGTAAATATTCATAACATAATTCCATCTTCCAATTTCATCATCCATAATCATAATTCACACCTCATACCACTACTTCCACAATTAAATAAAAACCATATAAAATCATAAAATTTTCCTATAACAACATACATGCCAACTTCAACACCAAATTGGCTCATTAACCTTTCTTTTCATCACAACATCCCAACAACACAATTAATAAGCAAAATAAAATCAAATCTACTTCTCCTCCACCTCAAGTGGCTCACGGCCACATGCATATTCCACACACACACACGCCATGCACACACACGTCACACTTTCATAATTCTCGTCTAATTCTAATTATCATAACATATAAATTCATTCCATAACTTAAGACACAAGAATCTTACCTTCTCTTGAATTTCCAACTTTCCGCCAACGGAGTTCTTTCTCCCAACCAATTATACTACGTCGTAGAGCACCTCAAGCTTGTTAAGAATTCGCGAAGAACAAGATTTTTGGACCAAGTTTTAAGGCTAGGAAATTTCTCTTTTTTTTTTTTCTTTCTTTTCCTTTGGCCGAATCTCCTCTTCCTTTTGTTCTTGATTTTTCTTTGTTTTCTTCTTGAAGTTTCATGAACTACTCCACCTTATAAATATTTATCACATGGGAAAATTAATAAAAATGGGTTGGGCCATAAGTTCCATGGCCGGCCACCCCCTCCTTTTGGGCCTATTTCTCTTTTTTTTTCCTTTGGGCCCAATTGCTTATAAATCATATGGTGCAATTTCCCGAAACAAATTTCCGCGATTCCAATTTTGCCCTTAGGCCCTCTCCGGTGTTTTCGCATTCAAGCTTCCATAA
>NW_026720682.1:0-9269 GCF_029784015.1 Lycium ferocissimum
GGGGAAGGGTCCCTTATATTAATTCAAAATCTTCCCCGCCCCGAACATAAAAAACCAACATACGGTCCGTATTTTTTTCCCCGACTTAATTCCGGCCCTTATTTTGGTCCAAAACTGCCTTTTTGGGCGAACCTCCCCGGACATACGGCCCTGTATTTTATACGGCCAGTATGTCTACCCTTATAATGCCCAACTACCCCGAGACTTGTTCTCGTCGACTTTTTGATCTCCATCCTCATGAAACCTTTTTAACATTTTGTTAACACCACAATACCAATCAAAAGGGATGTTATAACTCTTCCTCAAAGCATCATTAAAACCTCATTAACCCAATACTCAAAAATCTTGCCCGACACACAACATATGACTTCCTTTCCTTAACAATTTTTTCCCTTATCTTAAATGTCTTTGGAATCTCTTTTTAGGGTCATAAAATGCCATTTCTTACTTATCAAAACATTTTATACATCATCCCCTTGTTACCCAAAAACCCCCCCTTTCCCAACCCCATGCCGCGACCAAGGCCCGAGCTGGGCACCCGTACACATTCATTAACCAAAATCGGCATACAAATGACTTATACATAGACAAAGGTCATACATAGTCTCAGATTGTCACATATACAAATGCATATACATCACAGAAGCCAGCAAGGCTATCATAAAGCACGGCGTCCCAAAATATATACAGACGCAAGCCGACAAGGCTGCCATGGCGAATGGGACCGCCCAAGGCACAAATCATACAAACATAACTGAACAGTAGTATGCACAACCCACATAGATGTCTACAAACCTCTACGAAGAACAGCAGAATCATATGACGGGACAGGGCCCCGCCGTACCCCTGAATAAATATATACATGTGCAACGGAAGAGTATATACCAAAATATAGGCTCCAGGACAAAGGGAGCACTCCAAATAGCAGAATAGGTGTCCTAGGGGTGCCGGCGGATCACCGAAATGGGCGTTCGTTGCGGGCATGAAATGCGACCCCGAAGAAAGGGGTCGCACGGGGAATATGTACCGAGTATGCAAAGCAAGAAATACGATAGTAAATAGAATCATAATAGTACAGTAAATAAGTACAATATGCAGAATACCAAAACGTTTAGTTTCAAAACACAAATCATGCACGGGCTCAGGGAACATGGTCGCCACCCCGTCATTTGGCGCCATAACACAGCATAACACCAGAAGATTTCATATCTCCGTAACCCGACATATCTCCATAACGCATCATAACGCCATAACATAGCATAACACCAAATATAAACGGAACCCGGCCCTCTAGCGAGGAGCTCGGTGAACCAAAACACAGCATAACACCGGAATATAACATAGTGCGCACGACGACATAACCGGCCCGGGACTCGGCGAAAGATACAACAGGATGCACGAGCAGAGTCGTGAGTAACCATATGCATAAAAATCATCATTACGTACTTAATAAATAAGTAAGTAATCAACACTCGGGGGTCGGGGTGATAGTTATATTAAGTTCGTCATAAAGTTGTTGGAGCTATACAAAGGAAGTCGCGGGACCCACGGACGAGCATCAACCCAATCCGAGCCCGCCTATGGAAGTTATAGTCATTATACGCTACGTAACCTCCTACGAGCATATCGAGGCGATCCGGTTCGTCTACGAAAGTTACGGCCATTATTAGACGTAGAATCCTTTAAAGACAAAATCCTTATGCAATATTTGAAATCCAATCTTACCAAAGACATAGGGACCATAATATTGCTACATTAAGAATGCCGACGTTAAGAGGTGAATAAGAATCGTAGACATTCTCGGATCATAAGAGTGGAGTTTCTTCGAGGCTCGTGTCATAGCCTATTTACAACTAAGACATGCCAAAAGAAAGAAGGGTTAGGCTTTACATACCTCGTCCGCTCGCAAAGCTAATCCAAACCTATGTCTCGGACTCCCCAAGATCTACAACAACATCATCGATACCAAACATTAGCTATAGGCATTTAGGACTTCAATTCCAAACTAGCACTTAATTCTACAGAAATTTGGGCAGCATTTCCCCTATAAATTCAACATCCCCGAGAATTCAACTCTGCCAAATCATCAACAACAATACCAACAACCACACTAACAACATCAATAATCAATTCAAAACGCATTATAACGCTAATACCTCTTCTCCATATATTCCGACAACATTCCAATTATGTTCAATTCAATTACATATAATCAAACTAACACCAATGCTCACACGTTCAATTACTAATCCGAAACCATTCAAACAATACTCAAGAACACTTTAAACAATTCCCACAATATTTCAAACAACCCAACCAATGTACCACTTCACCCGAAACCACCCCCAAACCCGAGAACAACAACACCAACATATTCCTCTCTCCCAAATTCATGAACTACACCAACAATCCATACGTTAACAATGTCATTTCCACAAATATAAAAATTATATTAAAACCACGTTAACTTCCAAAACAGCCCGTAACCATTACAACATCAACTTGAATCATTAAACTCTCATTTACATCATAGAACTCATAACAACAACAACCAAAATACCACATAAAATCAATTCATTCTTTGCTACACAAAGGGAGCCATATTCGGCCACCACCCTACACACCAAGTTCATGATTTTTATCCACTTCTACACACTACAACATGTACAAATCATTCATAACATATGAAAAAGAGGATTAAACCTTACCTTTTTTCACTTATCTTCTTACTTGGCTAGGGTTAGTGCTTTGCAAGAAGGAAGTTTTGGTTTGTTCCAACAACTACACCACGTTAAAGAGGACCTTCTACTTGGTTGAATTGCTAGAAGAAAATATTTTTTGTTCAAGATTTTTGGACCTCAAATTTTTTCACCATGGCCGAATGGTCTTATGTTGTTTTTCTCCAAGTTTCTTCAAACTTCTAAGGGGTGAAAAGATGATGAAGATGATTAATTGACTTGGTCATCTTTTATCTCATATATTAAGCATCCATGTGGCCCTTGGCCCACACCCCCTTGGCCGGCCACCTACCCCTTTTGTTTCATGAATTAATAATTTTTCAATATTCACTTTTAACCCCAAATTTTCCTTAATATTCCATACCCATAATACTTACAAGCAACTTGTGCATTAGAATAAAATCAGAAAATAGCCTCGTTCTTAACTTATCGCGGTTAGCTCGGATTATCCCGATGTACAAAATACGGGATATAACAGTATTGATTATAGGCAGCTGAACAAAGTAACAATAAAGAATAGATATCCCCTCCCCAGGATTGATGATCTATTTGACCAGTTGCATGGTGCTAAGTGTTTCTCGAAGATAGACTTGCGGTCGCTATCACTGTGTGCGGGTAAAGGTTTAGATATTCGAAGATCGCATTCAGGACCCGATACGGGCATTATGAGTTTAGGGTGATGTCTTTTGGGCTGACCAATGCTCCAGCAGTATTTATGGATCTAATGAACCGAGTGTTCAAACCATTCCTAAATATGTTCGTGATTGTATTTATTGATGATATTCTGGTCTATTCACGATCAGAAGATGAGCATCCAGACCCTCTGAGGACGGTGCTTAGGGTGCTCCAGCACCAAAAGTTGTATGCTAAGTTTTCTAAATGTGAATTCTGGTTGACTTCGGTAGCATTCTTGAGGCATATAATCGGAGCTGATGGCATTCGGGTAGACACACAGAAGATTGAGGCTGTAAAGACTTGGCCTAGACCTACGACACCCACCGAGGTACGTAGGATTTTCGGAAGCTAGCGGATATTACAGAGATTCGTAGAGAAGTTTGCTTCGATTTCAGCGCCTTTAACAAAGCTAACTCGTAAAAGCCTAAGTTCCGGTTGGATCGATGTAGTGGGACGAAGCTTCTAGTTCCGAAAGATAAGTTGACTACGGCTCCAGCTCTAATGGTTCCGAGGGACCGGATCGCTATGTCATTTATTGTGATGCTTCGGTGTTGGGCTAGGTTGTGTATTGACGGCACATTATGTGGTTATAGCCTATGCCTCGTTGTTACCGTAAAACACGAAAGAAATTATCCTACTCATGATCCGGAGTTAATTGATTTCATGCTTTGAAGATATGGAGGCATTATTTATATGGTGTGCATGTTGATATTTACACGGATCACAAAAGTCTCCAATATATCTTTAAGGGAATGAGATGAATTTACGGAATTTAAGGTGGCTAGAGCCACGAAGGATTATGATGTTGATATTCTATACCATCCAGGGAAGGCAAACGTTGTAGCAGATGCACTTAACCGTAAGTCTATGGGTAGTTTGACGGACGTGCAACCAGAAAGGAAAGAAATAGTCCGTGAGATTTATCATCTAGCTAGTCTTGGAGTCCGTTTGGCTGACTCTGGAGATGGTGGAGTTTCTGTGCGAGGAGTTGCTGAATCCTCTATCATGGAAGAGGTAAAGCGACGCCAGTACGAGGACCCTGTTTTGGCTGTTATGTCCCGTATCTTTGCGTAGGGACATTACAAAGCTAAGTGCGACAAGTTAAAGACGAAGCGGTTTTAGGGTTCCCGGGTGGTTTTCATCTCCCGATTTCGTTTCTATGCACAAGTTGCTTATGGATTTCGTTTGGTATAAGAACATTATTGGAAAATAAGGATTAGTTGGCCAAGATTGGATGACTAAGTGAGATTAAGAACTTAATTACACCATTAGTGGGCCTAAGTGGCCGTGTGGGTCCCACTTGTGGAATGGCAAATTCTTATTGGCTAAAAACTTAAGTGGGACACTTGTCCAGCCCTTGCAACTCATATATAAGGTAATGATCTGATTCATTGTCAACTAAACAAGTCATTTGCATCTTCACAAAGTTGAGAGAAGTTAAGAACATAGAGAGAGAAAGGGAAACTCTCGGCCTAGAGCTAGCCGAGAGTGAGGATCCAAACTTCTTCAAAAATTTCAATTTTTCCTAAGCAATCCAACTCTATTGAAGGTATATTAACGTGTAGCATCCATTGATATAGCAAGAAAAAGTGTTAAAATCCAAGAAGTGAAGGTGGAGGCTAGCCGATTGAAGTATAGTTACAAGGTAAGAATGATCATTGTTCTTGTGTTGTATGAAGATTTGAATGTATAATTCATGCATGTTGTTGTTGGGTTGTTGTTGTGGTTGAACTCAAGGTTGAGCCGTGAGCTTGGTGAAGCTGTGGTTGGTTCCATTTTGCATGCATTGTTGGTAAATAAGTGTATGCCACCATATGTAATGGAACTAAGATTGTAGAATTGGTTTATGATGTGCATGTTAGAATTGGGCTATTTTCTTAGAGTTAAATGAGCCATGTGTTGTAGATTTGAATGGAATTATGTTTGGTCTTCTTGTGCATATATATTGGATATGGATTGAAGGTGTTGTAATGTGAATAAATGAGTGAAAATCAAGAAGTTGTAAGAATGGCATTGAAGCCGTGTAAGGGACCGCTTTTTAGGGATTTTATGGACTGTTTTGTGCCAAGTTTTGATTATTGTTGTTGTGCACATTGTGGTACATTGTATGCATGTTGAATAGGTGAATTAAGGTGATAATGAAACAAATCATGTTGAGATGTATAAGCAGTCCAAACCGTGGACTGTTTTAAGATTAGAAGTGAAGTAATGTTGTTGAATGATTGAATGTTATTATGAACATGTAGTAAAGGTGAAATGGTATTGTTGTGTGGGCTGTTTGGCCGTGAGTTGGGACTGAATTGTATGATATACAAGCTGTCCAAAGTTCCCTAAGTCATGTTAAACAAGTTTGGAAAGATATAAGAAAGGAATGACTAGCAATGTTAGCTTGTAGCACTAGTTGGTTCGAATGCGAACGAAACGTCGTCTAAATGTTTGAAAGGGATTGTGAGTGTTAGAGTGCGTATTAAAATCCTTTGTAGACTAACTGTAGCTCTTGATATCTTGATATAGGATAAGTGTTGTTGGGCAGCAAGTACAAGTTATTATACGACTAAACGCTAAAGGTACGCAAAGCCTATTCCTTCCTTCTTTTGGCATGTCCTAGGCGTAAGTAAGATATAATCTGAGCCTCGGGGTGACTCCACTCTCTAACTCCTAGTATGATATGTGATTGTTATTCGTCCGTAATGTTGAAAATGTTGGTATAGTTGAAATACGATCTCGTTATTTACTATATGATGGACTAATATGTAATGTACAAGAGTTCTTATTTTCAAAAGGAATTGCATAAGTATGCTTGGTTTTTATATAATGTAACATGCTAATGTCCAAGAATTGATTTAGTTACTATTCATTGAGTCTCAAAAATGTTTTACATATATATGTGGTTGCTTATTACTCGCTCGTGCTTACCGCTATGTCCTTCACCGAGTCCCGGCCGAGGGTACGTTCGTGCGCCGATCTATTATACTATTCACCGAGTCCCTCACTAGAGGCCGGGACACGTTATATATATATATATATGATGATGATGATGATGTGATGATATGATGATTTGGAGATGGAGGCCAGGAGGGCATATATTCCTTATTACCGAGTCCCTTACTAAAGGGCCGGGACACGAATATGTTTACGTTTATGATGTTATGATTATAAATACCGAGTCCCTTATTAAAGGGCCGGGACACGTTATATATGTTATATACAGAATGATTATGCAGTTTTGATTATAAAGCATTATATTGACATTGATATGAGAACGATACAAATGGAATATGTTCAAAGGCAAGTTTTATGAAACTCTGTGGTTGCATTGAGTCCTATACACCTTGTCTCAGATATGACTCTATTTACTATGTTTCACGCTTTACATACTCAGTACATATTTCGTACTGACCCCCTTTCTTCGGGGCCGCGTTTCATGCCCGCAGTACGCACACACGCTTCGGAGATCCGCCACCCTAGGATATCTACTCGGCCTATTCAGTGCTCCTTTGTTCCCGGGCATAGTTTTGTGGTATAACCTTTTGATATATACATATGTTATCGTTCGGGGTACGGCGGGGCCCCGTCCCCGTCATATGATGTCGTTGTCACTCTTAGAGGTCCGTGGTCACAAGTGTGGGTCTATGTATGGCTGTTGTTTTGTTATATGGTTATGACTTGTGTCCGGGGCGTACCCATTTGTAGTGCGGCCTTGTCGGCTTGCGTAGCTATTTATGTTTATCATGCGAAATGTACGTGTGTGAAGGTAGCTCTCTCGGCTTACGTTTTGTTGGGACGTTCCCTATATATATATATATATATGACACCTTGCGGCTTTGGTGCGATATTAACCGTTATAGGTCGTAACTCTGCGAGAGGTAGACAAAGCTTTCGACTTGCATATGTTTTACTCTTATATTTATACCAGCTCGTTCATGCTAGTAGTGTATGACTATAGATAGCAAGTGTATACGAGTGTCCAGCTCGGACACTAGTCATGGCCTACGGGGTTGGGTCGTGACATTGGCACAGTATAGAAATGCAGCCTTTCAAAAGGAGAAGACCCCATTCGAGGTTACACCTGACGGAGTACTACGATATGGAGGCAAATTATGTGTACCTGAGGTTGCAGGGCTACGGCAACAGGTTATGGGAGAGGCACACTATGCTCGTTATTCTGTTCATCCAGGGTCAACAAGATGTATCATGACCTCAGATGTTTATATTGGTGGGATGGCATGAAGAAGGACATAGCAGAGTTTGTTGCTTAGTGCCCGAATTGCCAACAGGTTAAGATCGAGCATCAGAAGCCTGGTGGATTATTACAGGAGATGGAGATTCCGACTTATAAATGGGAAGCAATTAATATGAATTTCATTACAGGCTTACCTCGCAACTCCACGGAAGTATGATTCTATATGGGTTATTGTAGATAGGCTGACAAAATCTGCCCATTTTCTTCCGAAATGTGGACTACATATTCGTATTGAGGATTATGCGAGGTTATATATCAAGGAGATAGTAAGACTTCACGGGGTTCCCACATCTATTATCTCGGACGTAGGAGCTCGGTTACAGCTAACTTCTCGGAGATCATTCCCAATGGACCGGGAACACAAAGTGAGTCTTAGCACAAGATTTCACCCTCGTAGGATCGACGGATGTGCCGAGCGTACTATTCGTACACTAGAAGATATGTTGCGGGCTCCGTATTATTGACTCAGAGGTAGCTGGGACGATCATTTGCCACTTATTGAGTTTGCTTATAGCTACCAGTCTAGTATCCAAATGGCACCGTACGAGGCTTTGTATGGCAGGAAGTGTAGGTCACCTATTGGCTGGTTTAATGTTGGTGAGACTAAGTTAATCGGCCCAGATGTGATTCAGCAAGCTGTTGATAAAGTGAATCTTATTCAGGAAAGGTTATTAGCAGCCCAGAGTCAACAGAAGTCATATGCAGATAATCGATGTCGACACTTGGAGTTCCAGATTGGTGATTAGGTATTCCTGAAGGTGTCACCCATGAAGGGTATAATTAGATTTGGCAAGAGAGGGAAGCTTAGCCCGAGGTACATTGGGCCTTACCAGATTATTCGTAGGGTAGGCAAGGTTGCCTATGAGTTGGACCTACCATCTGATTTGAAAGCAGTGCACCCAGTCTTTCACATGTCGATGCTTCGCAAATGTCAGCGACCCTTCTGCAGTATTCCCCGTAGATGATGTCCGGTACCGCAGGAATTGTCTTACGAGGAGAACCCTATAGCTATACTTGATCGTCAAGTGAGAAAGTTGTGTACTAAGGATGTGGCTTTCGTCAAGGTATTGTGGCAAAATAATAACAGGAAAGAGATGACCTGGGAAGCCGAAGAAGAGATGAAGAATAAGTATCCCTATGTCACGACCCAAACCGATGAGCCGTGGACAGTACTCGACACCATCGGCCAAACACCCCATGCTTGCATCTACTTCTCATTGACCGGCCCCGGGCCCATGTACTATTCGTAATCGTGCTATCTTGTCTCCCGACCGCTCAACATAAAAGACACCGTATCGGGAACTCACGCTCAACGCATACATATATAAACATAAACATTGAGAAAAACGGCGTGAGCGATTTGCGCCCACAAATATACCGTACAACAAAATACACGCCGACGAGGCTGCATAATATCACGACTACATATCAACGTCTCTGTACCTCTATAGAGTACAACCGTAGAAAGGACAAAAGACAAGCACTGCGCCGCACCATATATGTATGTAACCGAATAGCATACCGTAAGGGCTATAGCTCTGGATCAACCGAGCGTACCGATCACCGCCGAGGGGAGGTCCTACCGTCGCTGTGGTCGTCCGACCGGCTACCCG
>NW_026720683.1:0-9566 GCF_029784015.1 Lycium ferocissimum
AAGTCCCGACTTTGTATCCCGGAATGGTTTTGTCCCTAACTTACCATAGTTAAAACGGATTGTCCTAATGTACGAAATACAGGATATAACATCCTCCCCCGCTTTAGAACATTCGTCCTCGAATGTTAGATTAGCCTTACGGGATCTTATAAATGCTCGGGGGAGTTTCTTTTACAATTATCACAAACAGTTCATGCATCAATCAGCATAACCAATTAAAGAGTCTAAATTACCTGTACCCGCGTCTGGTGGCGCTCCCGATCCTATCCACGGTCAACGCATATAGGCGGTTCGATGGACCGCCGAACCGGAGGCTCCGCCACGGCCTCCCACGGCCGCCCGCGCGCGTGCCCCGCCCCCATCGGGGCGCATAGCTACGGAAGGAGAAGACGAAATCCGGAAGACTCGACCCGCAACTGGCCGCACCACCCGGACCGCCCCCGTACGGACACTCGCACACGGGACCCCGGCCGCCATAAGTAAACAAGCACCCGTGGCGCGGAACACTCTCCGGGACACCGCCCCCCACAATAAGAACACCGAGGTATGGGTGGCCTCCACCGATCGAACCTCGGTCCACCCGTGGGCCCGAAGCCCGGAGCTCGACCCGCTCCCGAATATCCCACACTATGCCCGGCCTCCTACGCGTGAGCGCGGGGGTGTACTCCGCGCCGGGCCGGGGAGGATATCTTCCCGCTGCCGCCGAGGCTGTCTTCCTCGAGACTCCCGAATATCCCGCAGATCCGGCCCCTTGGGCTGGCCCCCGTCATAATCCCTATCGTGTCGACGCCCCCGCGCGATCTTCCATACCCTGAGCGTGTGCCTGCACACGGGCAATATCCATACCTGTCTGGGCCGCCATCACCAAGCAGCTGTCAACCAAGTACTGGTCCAGCCCCATCACATACCGGTGCATCCGGTCAGTCATATCATAAGCGGGCGCATATCTGGCCAGCGAATCAAACTCCAGACTATACTCCCGGACGCTCCTGCCCCTCTGCTTCAACAGCAGGAATCTGTCTACCCTGGCCCGCCTCATCTCTGGAGGTAGAAAATGGGCCAGGAAGGCCTCTGTAAACTCGCTCCATACGGCTGGAGGGGCACCCTCGCCTCTGGACAGCATCCAAGACTCATACCAATTAGCCGCCACATCGTGCAACCGATATGACGCCAACTCAACCGACCGATCCTGGAAGCACTAATCAATCGCAAGGTCCGTCGCATCCGTCGACGAACTCAGCCGAGGGTCCTCTGCGGGCTTTGACCCGAAAAACTCGGTGGCCCACAAAGTAGAAAATCACGGCCCTATGACTATCGCGCATGTCTACACGATCATCCCCTACCCTCGTCCGTGGACCTCCGCCCGCTACCAACCGAGTCAATAACCGGATCGCTCTCGCAGGGTCCCATCATCCGCCCCTAGGGAGCCGGGGGGCCGGAGCGCTCGAACCGGTGCCGCGGAGCCGGCGTGGAGCCGCCCCCGTCCTGCAGCTCGTGGCTCGCCCAAATCCCTCCGACACCGGGCAGGGCAGCAGAATCCAGCCGTCGGAGGCACAATATCCGGCTCAACCCTGGGCACGAGCCCTAGTAGTCATCCGGCCCGGCCGGTCTCACCAGCGCCGTAGACTTGCCCTTTGGGCGCCGTGGCCTTCCTCGGAGGCATCGCCGAAATCATAACAATTCGTCGGAAGAGTCATCCCGATAACACAGCTCTATCGCACGATCTATGATCGAAAGAAAAAGATAACATCCTAAATGCCCGTAGCCTCCGTTTATAGATGTGGTGCACAACACACCGATAAACAAGACACTACTAGACACGGTCTGTAGACATTCCGAGGACGAACCGCTCTGATACCACTTCTGTCACGACCCAACCCCGTAGGCCGTGACTAGTGCCCGAGCTGGGCACCCATACGCGCTCATTAACCAGATTCGGCATACAAACGACTCATACATATACAAATTTCAAACGTGGCTCCAAACCGACGCGTACAAACATATATACTGCACAGAAGCCGGCAAGGCTATCATAATATACATAACATAGCAAAGTATACATACACATAGCCGACAAGACTGCCACGGCGGATGGGCCGCCCAAACACAACTCACACGTCGCATACGAACGAAACTGTACATAACCCACATCTATGTCCACAGACCTCTAATACAGAACAACAGAATCAGATGACGGGACAGGGCCCCGCCGTACCCTGAATAAACATAATCATATACATCGGAAGAGTATATACCCAAAATATTGGCTCCAGAACAAGGGAGCACTCTGAACAGCAGAATGGAAATCCTACGCCACCATCACCAAAACGCCTATCTGTACCTGCGGGCATGAAACGCAGCCCCCGAAGAAAGGGGGTCAGTACGGAATATGTACTGAGTATGCAAAGCAGGAAGTACAGAAACGAAGTCATAACCGAAGTAAGGTGTACAGAACGTGAGCATAATCACCCAAATACCAAAGTACTTATATCCGAAATACAAATCATACATAAGCAGTGCGTAAGGCGAATATAACCATCGAATGCCCAAAATGCTTAGCTTTATTTTGAAAACATTTCGTCCCATATATAGAAAATTAGAAAATAGAACATATCATATAAACTGACGTTAACCGAATGCCGAGGAACGTACGGCCCGATCCATAAATAAAATAATAGTGCCGAGGAACGTACGGCCCGATCCATATATCATATAATAATGCCGAGGAACGTACGGCCCGATCCATATATAATATAATAATGCCGAGGAACGTACGGCCCGATCCATAAATAAAATAATAATCATACATCACATCATGCCATCATATATCATATCGTATCAGATTATCATATCATCAAACATCATATCACATATCACATACGGTCCACAGTGGGACCCGACGGACAGAACGTGGTCGCCACTCCATCTGGACGCCACAACACATCATACTTCAGAAGGTTTTTATATCTCCGAACATCTCCGTCACACATCATAACATATATACACGGTACATATAGGGGCTCACGCGACGTCACATCATACTTCGTATCACATCATACTTCGAAAACACATCATACTTCGAATAGTGCGCACGATAACAACCGGCCCGGATCAGTGAAAGATGTAACAACAAAACGCACGAGTAGAATCGTAAGTAGCCATATGCATACAAATCTTTATTACAAACTCAATAATAACCAAAGCGAACTATTATTTCAACCAAGACAATAGTCAAATCAAATTTCCTCCGAATGTTACTCGGAACATATCAAACCGCACTTCGAAACCATGATCACGTATCAAAATCATATGCATAAAATCCTCATTTCGACTCTAACCGTATAAGTATATAATCATACTCGGGGTCGGAAAAATAGTCATATTCAATTCTTTCAAAAGTCATTAGAATTATACAAGAAGATCGCGGACCCACGGACGAGCGTCAACCCAATCCGGGCCCGCCTACGAAAATCATAGTTATCATATATTATCAAATCATTATTACAAACTCAAAAGATAAGTAAACTGATCGTACTTGAAATCGGAATAATGGTCATATCATATCCTTTCAAAAAATCGTCAGAAGTACATGAAAAAAAGTCGCGGGGCCCACGGAAAGGTGTCGACTCAAGTCGGGCCCGCCCATGAAAATCATAGTCCTTATACGTCATAGAATCATATACGAGCATATCAAGCCATCCGGTTCTGTCTGTGAAAGTTACGGACGTTCGTAGTTTTCGGAATCGTTTAGGAACGAAACTCTTTTAAGAAAGAAAACCCAACTTTTATGCAACTTTTGAAAATCAAACATACAAAGACATATAAACCATAGCTTGTCCACATAAGGATGCCAACATCAAAAGCAAATACGACTCATAAACGTACTCGGATTTTTAAGAATAGAATTACCCCCGAAACTCATAACATATCATAACTTAGCCATATCTAAGACATGCCAAAGAAGGAAGGTAAGCTTTACATACCTTATCCGCCCTCGAAGCTAGTCCAAACTCAAACTTCGGGCTCTCTAGGATCTACAAATACGTCATAATATGCCAAACATTAGCTAAAGGTATTTAGGAATTCATTTCCAAACTAACACTTAATTCTACGGAAATTTAAGCAAGACTTCGACCGTAAATAGACCAACCCCGAGAATTTAACTCGGCCAAATCAACAACAACAACACCAACAACCAACCTAGCAACATCAATAACCAATCCGAAAGGCAATATAGCATTAATAACTCTCTTTTATATCGTTCGACAACATTCAATACTTCCAATTCAACGGCTTATATTCAAGCCAACATCAACGCTTATACATTCAAATACTAACCCGAACCCATACCAACAATATTCAAAGACGTTTTAAGCAATTCATACAACATTTCAAACATCCCAAATAATACTCCAACTCACCCGAAAATAGCCCCAACCCGAGAACACAACTATAACCCATTCCTCACTTCCAAATCATGATTTGCACCAACAATCCACATTCTAACAATGCCATTCTTATAAATATACAAGTTACATCAAATGCACAATAACCTTCAAATCAGCCCATACAACTACAACATCAATCTTGAGTCATTAAACTATTATCGTCGACATAGAATTCATAACGACAACAACCAAACTACTAATTAACAATAATCCATTTCTTGTCACATAAATAGCCTACATTCGGCCAACACCTCCTACAAACATATATAGATGATTCTCATTCATTTCTTCACCCTACAATGATCACAATATACTAACTAGACTTCAAGTCATTACTTCAATACAACACAACACACACACACACCTCACACGGCTATGCACTACACACACAACCTTCACTCCAACATGCCATATTTCATGATTTTCATCCATTTTAACATACTACAACATGCATACAACCTTTATAACACACAAAACATAATTAAATCTCACCTTTCTTCTTCAACTCCACAAATAGGCTAGGGTTTGCAATTGACACAACGAATGGTTGGATGACCCGAACAACGCTTCCACGTTACTTAGGGACCTCAAATTAGTGGCTTTGCATCAAAGAAATAATTTTGGAATGGCTAGAATTGGAGTTGGTTTTTGGGGTGGCTTGGCCGAGAGCCTCCCTAGGTTCTTCAACTTCTTGCTCTTTTTTTTCTAAGTGTTGGAAATGAGTATAGATGACTTAGAAGTCATATTTTAAGCTCCCACATAAATTGCACAAGTGTCCATGGCCCACACACATGTGTGTTGGACCAATTAAAATTGTCCACAAAGTGTGTGGGACCATATCAATGTCGCACGGCCAAAGGGCCAAATAATGCATGATTTCCAACTTTCATTAATTCCAATTTTGGTTCCAAATTTCCTAAGTGTTCCATGCCCACAAATTCATGCACAAGTTATGTCTCAAAACAAAATCAAAGGTCAAAAGTCCCGACTTTGTATCCCGGAATGGTTTTGTCCCTAACTTACCATAGTTAAACCGGATTGTCCCAATGTACGAAATACAGGATATAACAGACGCGGTAAAGGGAATCATCATAAGTCATCCTGGCCACCTCCTCCATGTCATCATATCATATAACGTGCCCCGGCCGTGCTTGCAAGGGACGCGGTAAATATAACGTGCCCCGACCCCAGTGAGGGACGCGGTGAACAATGCAATGAAGTGCACGAATACGTGCCCCGGCCGGGACGCGGTGAAAGAGATAATAACAGCTCGCACGACCAGAGTAGTGAGAAACCATATGCACAAATCATCATATACATACCGTAACACATCATAACATTATAACTTATCATATGAGCTGACATTAACCGATGTGGGATTGGCCTAAACCAATGTGAGATTTGCCTAAACCAAAGGTGAATTTGCCTCACCACTCAGGTTTGCCCCACCATTGGGTTTGCCCCACCACCGCTCCGATTCCGACCGATCATATTCCGTATCACATACATATAACATATAATGTGTCCGGCCCAAATGAGGGACTCGGTGAAAAATGTAATAATGTAATGCACGAGCAGAATCGTGCGTAACCAAATACCGTTTAAAACATTTTCAAAGACTCAATAGGTTAATCAAAATGAACCATCATTTATAAGCCAAAACAGTAGTCAATCATATTTTCTTCCGAATATCACTCAGGAACATATTGAACCGAACTTCAGGAACCATAGTTACGTATCAAAATCATAAGTATACGAATCATTATTTCAGACTCAACAGACAAACATATAATCATACTCGGGGGTCGGAAAGGTGGTCATATTGAATTCTTTCAAAAACCGTCAGAATTGTACAGAAGAAGATCGCGGGACCCACGGACGAGCGTCGGCCCATCCGGCCCGCTCGCGAAAATCATAGTCATCATATGTTACCGTATCATTATCACAAACTCAAAGATAAGTAAACCGATCGTACTTGAAATCGGAATAATAGTCATATCATATCCTTTCAAAAAATCGTCGAAGTACATAAGGAAAGTCGCGCGGCCCACGAACGGGTGTCGGCCGAGCCGGCCCGCCTATGGAAAAAATAGTCATCATACATCATGGAATCATTTTTGAGCATATCAAGGCCATCCGGTTCTGTTTGTGAATGTTACGGACGTTCGTAGTTTTCGGAATCGTTTAGGAACAAAACTCTCTTTTTAAAAAAAAAAACCAACTTTTATGCAACTTTTGAAATTTAGTCATACAAAAGACACAAGATCCTTTCGGAACAAACCGTGTACATAACATTTCAAATCCAATCATATCAAGGACATACCGATCATAGCTTGACCATATTAAGGATGCCAACATCACAAAGCGAATATGAATCATAAACATGTTCGGATTTTTCGAATAGAATTACCCCCAAGGCTCATAACATATCATACCTTACTCATATCTAAGACATGCCAAAAGAAGGAAAGGTAAGCCTTACATACCTTGTCCGCCCTCGAAGCTAGTCCAAACTCAAACTTCGAGCTCTCTAAGATCTACAAATACGTCATAATATGCCAAACATTAGCTAAAGGTATTTAGGAACCGATTCCAAACGAATACCAAATTCTACAAAAATTTTAAAGACTTTCCGTAAATACACCAACCCCGAGAATTCAACTCGCCAAATCAACAACCACAACACCAACAACCAAACTAGCAACATCAATAATCAATTCAAAATGCATTCTAACATTAAATACTCCTTCAACATAGCCCAACAACATTCACTATATTCAATTCAACGGCTTACCTTCAAGCCAACATCAACGCTTTTACATTTAAATACTAGTCCGAACTCATACTAACAACATTCAAGAACATTGTAAACAATTCACACAATATTTCAACCTTCCCAAATACCTCTCCAATTTACCGAAAACTGCCCAAACCTAAGGACCACATCCATAATACACTTCTAACTTCCGAATCATAATTTGCACCAATAATCCACACTCTAACAATGTCATTCTCATAAATATAAAAATTACATTAAATGCACATAATTCTCCAAATCAGCCCGTAACCATTACAACATCAATTCAAATCATTAAACTTTCACTTTCACCATAAAATCCATAACGACGATAACTAAAATACTAAGTAATATTAATTCATTCTTGTCACATAATTGGCCTATATTCGGCCAACACCTCCCACATACATATGTTGATGATTCTCATTCTTTTCTCCACTCTACAACAATCACAACATGCTAACTAGACTTTAACTCATTACTTCAATACAACACAACACACACACACACACACACACACACACACCATGCACACGGCTCCACTCTACATGCAATATTTCCATGAATTTCATCCATCTTCATCTACTACAACATGCACACATCACTCACAACACATAAAACAAGATTAAATCTTACCTTTTCCCTTCAACTTCCAACTTGGCTAGGGTTAGCAACGGATGCAAATGAACGATTTGTTGACCCAAACAACACTTCCATGTTAATGGGGACCCTTCACTTAGTAGGTTTCCTAAGAAGAAAATAATTTTGGGATGGCTAATTCTTGGTCTTGAAATTTCCTCTCTTGGCCGAATGGTTGGTATTGTTGTTCTTCAAGTTTCTTGATTTTTCTAAGTATGAGGAAATGAGGAAAGATGACTTCTTGGTCATCTTTTATGCTTACACATATATTATACATGTGTCCATGGCCCACACATGGGTTGGACCAATCAAATTTGGCCACAAAAATGTGTGGGACCATCTCCACACCACATGGCTAATATGGCCAAAATTCAATAATTCCCAACTTTCCATTATTCCATTTTTGGTCCCAAATTTTCCTAGTTGTTCCATGCCAACAAATTCATGAACAAATTAGGTCTTAAAACAAAATTGAAGGTCAAAAGTCCCGACTTCATATCCCGGAATGATCTTGTCCCTAACTTATCATAGTTAACCCGGATTGTCCCAATGTACGAAATGCGGGATATAACACATTCTATAAGGAGGAATAGATATAGGCTTAGTGTCTGGCAACACATCAATGGCAAAATCAATCTCTCGCTCGGGAGCAAGGCCTGGAAGCTCTTCCGGGAATACGTCCGAAAATTCATTCACTACAGAACCGACCGAAGAGTCGGCGGTTAGCCTACATCTTGAACTCGAAACTAGATGATAAATGCAACCTTTTGTAATCATTTTCCTTGTCTTTTGGTAGGAAATAAACCTACCCTTTGGTGATGCCGTATTTTCTCTCCATTCTAAAATTGGTTCTCCCGGAAATTGGAAACGAACCATTTTCATTCTACAATCGACATTGGCGTAGCAAGAAGCGAGCCAATCCATGCCCATAATAACATCAAAGTCCACCATTTTTAACTCGTGCAAGTCAATCATAGTACGGCGATCACAAATCACAATCACACAATTTTTATATACTCGGCTAGCTATTACCGATTCACCGACGGGTGTAGACACCTCAAAAGGTTTAATCGATTCCGGTTTGATTCCAAACCGACCCGCAATATATGGAGTAACAAATGACAATGTGGAGCCGGGATCTATCAAAGCATATACATCATGAGAAAGTACCGATAACATACCGTGACCACATCGGGAGAAGACTCAAGATCTTGCGTCCGGCCAAAGCATAAATCGGCAAGGCCGAGGACCACTAGAGCCGGGGGCTCTCCCCTGCCTCTACCACGGCCGACTGGCGCGTGTGAACTCGGCCCCATAGGGCGCATAGATGCTGAAGATCCGGCTACTGACCCTGAAGGCTGGGTCCTACCTCTGCCACTAATTGAGGGGCAATCACGCATAATATAGCGTCGGCCGACATGAATAGCAACCCTCGAGCCCAATCCGTACGGACCCCAATGTAACTTCCCACACGAGGAACATCGTGGCACGGTGGCCTCGCCCGACCCGAATCACCCCTAAACTCGGGATCCCGAAAGCTCGACTCGGCCCGATGAGTAGATACATCAAATCTACGATGAATACCGTGGAGGCGCACTAGTCATGGAATAGCCCGAATGTCTGAAGACTACCGTCCGTGCCCACCTCATACTCATTCATCGGACGAAATTTCCCCCCTTCCT
>NW_026720684.1:0-9921 GCF_029784015.1 Lycium ferocissimum
AGTGATTGAATTGGATGGGACGATGAAAGGCATTGTGTTAAGAATGAGCGGGTCATTAACCCCTTAAAACTTGGACAAATTAAGCGATATGTTTTCATCACTTTTGAGCTAGTTAATTTTACCACCCACAATCTCAATCATCTAAATTTTTGAATTTTTTTATATTTGATTAAAAATAAAACATATAGCCGTTCTTATTAGTACGAGAAATTTTATTTTGTAGTGACATACGACATTACTTATGTGAGTCTAGTTTATTATTTGACAAGTGGACTCATGGGTCCCACAAGCTTCTTTTTAAGCATAAAATAAAAAATACAATATTAAAGTCTACATTTTTCCTTATTAGGATGCTTAGTTAAAAGGAAATTAACAAGTAAAAAGACCTCCTAATCGTATTAAAGATCAACCAACTAGTAAATCAATTGCAACCGGTGAGACTACCGAGTCTGTTTTCTTCGCTAAACCATTAGAAACGAAGGAAAGGAGCAAACAATTATGGGAGATACAATGGGAATAACACAAAATGAGTGGAATGCGGTGACAAATAAGAAGAAGCAAAATAACACGGAGGAGGGACAAAGGTAAGCTTGCAAAGGATAATGATGAGGAAAATAGGCGACGAAAGGAAAATGGGCAAGAGAAGAACAATGTGAACTCGTTTCAAGCACTTACCAATGAGGAGGAAGAGAACTCGGTGGAGATAGTTCGAGAACAACGAAGAAGAAGAATTTGAAACACAGAAACATCGAACCATGGGTGGAATCATCTTTTGGCACATCAAGGATGGGAAAATGATCAGTGTAGTGGAGAACGGCCCAAAGGAAAACGCAAACAAAGAAATTCAAGAAGAGTGCAGCGTATCAAATGAACCGATTAGTAACAAGGATAAGTAGTTAATGCAAAAGAAGACTAACACGGACAAAAGCGAGCGAGAGATACCAAACGAAGATGAAAGTAAAAGAAAAAGAAATCAACAATACTCGAAAAGTACGCGGAAAAAGAAAATCACAATGAAGAGGACAAGCAAGATAGTAGAGGAGGAGGTGAATAAATCGGGCGGCGAGAAGGAACGAGGAGAATGTAAAGGTAATGCGAAGATGTAGATTTAAACAAAGTGCACGATAACCACACGATGAAAGCGAGAACGAGAACTACGAGGATGAGGAGGGGACTTATAAAGAATCGACCGAGGATTCTCGATCATCATCGATGGTAATGAAGGAACAACCATGGATCAACAAGATGATAATTCCTCCGAGAGGCACAATCGGTGGAAATTATAGAGGAAAACATGGTAGTGCACTACCAACAAAGATGATACTTTGAACAAAGAGGAAGACATGCAGAGGAAAAATTCTCAGTTGGTAGCAAAAAATTTTGAAAAAAGAAGGCAACAACAAGCCCAAGATGGTGAAGAGAAGGAAATTGACATCGGTGATGATGATGAGATGGATGAGCAGAACATAGCACAAAGCATACAAAAGGCCATGGTCGAGGAGGCATTTCAAGACATTTCATAAAAAACAAAAAGGAGAACATCGAAAGGCTACATCGAGAGATAAAGTGTACCCCGTGATTCTTGGAGGTGTGCAAACAAGGAAAACGACTTCCAAAATCTAAAGTTTCTCAATGAATAGTGCCGCGATATGGAACATTAGATACGGTAACACCCGATGACTTTTGAAAGAGTAGTGATATTAAACGGACGAAAAAAATTCAATTTTATTGCATTAATGGAGCCGTTTCGGCATCGAAGACACGTTGAAATGTACAAGCTATCAGGTGGGGATGTCTCGCTTGGCATAATAATAATGGAAAAATTTGGGTATTTGTGGAGGAAGAGTATCGGGTAGAGACTCGGATGGACACAAAACAACTTCTCTCTTTGAAGTTAACTCATTTAGTGGAAGGACGGGAGGTGGTGATCACCATGGTTTATCTCTTGCTGCCCGATAGAACAACTCAGGTGGCACTATGGAATGATTTATTTCATATTTCTTGTGCATAGGATTCACCTTGGCTAGTTGGGGGTGACTTTAATGTTATAGTAGATGAAATTGAGAAATATGGAGGTTTGGAGGTGCCTTTTGTAGAAGTAGAGGATTTCGACCAATGCATTAATCTCTTGCCCGGCTTACGGATTTGGGCTTCAAGGGTAGCATGTATACTTGGTGGAATGGCGGAGTCGGATGAACATTGCATTTTCAAGAGATTGGATAGGTGTCTAGCCAATCGAAATGGGATCTCTATCCCGACATTAAAGTGGAGCATCTTATTAAGCAAGGATCGGATCATTCTCATGTTGCTTACTTGCAAAGTGGATAGTAGGGTAATTAAGAAATCATTGATTTTCTTAATTTTTTGGATTGAGCACCCTACCTTCAAGGATGTGGTGAAAGATATTTGGACGGAGTTATCATGGATCGACTAACTTTTTTCATCTTTCATAGTAAAGGCGAAGAGGTTTGAGTAAAGTATTGTCTAAATGGAGTAGAGATGCTTTTGGAGACATATTGAACAGATATAGATACTTTGGAAGAGGTGGTCAAAATTCATGAACAAAAATTTGAAGAAAACCTACGGGAGAAAATAGAGCAAGATTACAAAGGTTATTTCGGCGGCGATTACATTCTATGCTGTAGAAGAGCAATTTTGGAAACAGAAATCTGGGATGCAATGGTTCAAGGATGGAGATCGAAACACTAAATTTTTTCATGCCCATGTACAAGGCAAAAGGAAGAAGTTGCAGTTGAATAAAATTCAAAATCAAAATGGCGTTTGGCTTGAAAGTGAAGAAGACATTGCAATGGAAGCTATTAATTTTTTTCGACAAGTTCTTGCGAGAACACAAAGGCTACGATTTTGAGTTGCTAAAACATATTCCAAAGTGATTTCGGGGAGCGAACGAGTGATTCATGAATTTCCGGAAGAGGAAGAAATTAAGGAGGTTGTGTTTGGATTAAATGCTAATAGTGCGGGGGGCTTTGATGGATACACGGGGAAGTTCTTTCAAGCAGCATGGGACATCATTGCTAAGGATATCGTCACTATGGTACACTCTTTCTTTTGTGGACATGAACTCCTAAGATATATTACGTGCACTAATCTAGTGTTATTACCTAAGAGGAAAGAGGTGATTACTTGTTTCGGACTAAGGCCAATCGGTTTGAGCATTTTCATTAGCAAAATATTTTCCGAGAATCATACATGGAAGACTTGTAAATTGCTTCCTCGATTGATATCCTCGGCAAAGCGAGGTTTTGTGAAAGGTAGAAGTATTGTGGAAAACATCCTTTTAGTTCAAGAAATTGTACATGAGATCAGAATAAGGGGTAAGCCTGCCAACACAGTTATAAAATTGGATATGGCGAAGGCTTATGACCAGGTTTCTTGGCTATTTTTAACAAAAGTACTCGGGAAAATGGGTTTGGGGAGATGCTTATAGATATGGTTTACGAATCATCTCAAACAAGCATTTGGTATTCTATTCGATAAATGGGCAAGCACGGGGTTTCTTTAAATCATCTAGAGGAGTAAAGCAAGGTGATCTCATCCTACTTTATTTATTATTGCTTCGAATGTATGACCGAGAGCCTTAAATCAACTTCTGAGGAAGGCTATGTTGGATATGGTATGCCAAAGTGGAGCCCCTTTATTAATCATTTGGCATATAGGATAATCTTTTATCATTTTTATACCTGCTTTCGACCACAAACTTTGAAGCTTGTGATGGAGACTTTGGCAAAATATGAGAAGGTTAGTGGACGAGAAGATTAATAAGGAGAAGAGTGTTGTATGCTTGCACCATTCGGTATCTCGGACGGTGGCTAATAGTGTGGTGGAAGAGACAAACATCCCACAGGAAAGGACTTTAAACTTTTACATATTTAGGGGTGCCAATCTACTATGAAGAAGAATAGCATATTTCGAGGAGATCACTAATAAGATACGAAAACGAGGCTAAGTTTATGGTGGCAAATTACTTTAAATGGGTGGAAGAACTACTGGCTTATAACCGTGTTTTACAGAGTATGCCAATTCATTTACTTTCAGCTTGTGACCCACCTTCGGGAGTTCTAGCTCAGATTCAGAGATTATTTGCAAAAAATTTCTGGAGTAATAGTGTTGGAAACTCTAGCAAACCTTTGGACATCTTGGACTACTCTTTTTGTAAATCCCCGAGGAGGAGGGTGGAATGGGCTTGAGATGCTTGCGAGATATGTCGAGCCATTTGCTAAATTATGGTGGAACTCCAGGCAAACGATCTCATGGAGGACTTACATGAGAACAAGTACTTGAAGAAGCATAATCTTGTTTTAGCACGGTGGAAAGGGGGAACTTATGTTTTGGAAGAAGATCTTTACGGTGTAGAGATGTTATAGACCATGAAATTTGGTGGCAACTAAAGCAAGGGAATTGTCATTTTTGGTTAGACAAGTTTGGATTTGGTATAGGAGCTTTATATCGGATGGTCCCAAATTTTCAATGTGACTATACGATAGTGCGGGTGAAAAGTACAGGAGGATGGAAGATGGAAGGAGGGGCAGATAAGGGAGTTGTTACCTGTGGAGATGGCTAATCACATCATTCAAAAGGTAAAACCACCTACAGGAGAGGATACCTTGGACAAACCATATTGGAAACTAGATTCTAAGGGTACTTTCTCAGTTAGTTCTGCTTTCCAGGTGATGAGACAAAGAAAAGAAACTAGCAAAGTCTATGAATACATGTGGGTGAAGGGTCTTCCTATAAAAATTAGTTTTTTTCACATGGAGACTATGGCAAAGAAAGTTGCCATTGGATGATACTTTAATGAAATGGGGCTTTCAATTTGCTTCTAAGTGTGGCTATTTGTCTAGTTCCACGGGAGGAAACCATAACTCATGTGTTTCTAAATTCTAATGTAGCTCGGATTACTTGGAAATACTTTTGTGGACTGTTGGTATCGGTATTTCGGGAATGTGCTACACGAGTCATAACGACATGGTGGGAGTTAGCAGAAAACCAGCACACTAAGATAATTTATCAGATCATACCAGTAGTCATAGTGTGGGAGCTTTGGAAAAGGAGAAACACGATACAACATGGAGGGAAGGTTTCTGTTAACAAGCTGAAGTACAAGATCATGCATACTGTAATTTTATTTATGAAGACAAGAAGTAATTTTAAGTATGCTCACTTATAGGCGGCAAGAGTTATTGAAGTCTTTGCGGTCTTATTCCCACTAAAGTGAAGATATACCAAGTATGTTGGAGGCCACCGGATACGGAGTTGGATAAAATGCAATGCGATGGGGCTTAGAGAAATCCGGGTAGAAGTTCTTGGGGTTTTGTCTCGAAGTACAAGTGGAGATTTGGTGTTTGCTCGGTCTCATGAGATGAGGGATGGCAACTACACAAATACCCGGGCGGAGACGAGAAGCTATAATGCGAGCACTAAAATACATGGAGAGGATGAATATTCAGCAAATGATAATAAAGCGATTCTATGATCATGAAAAAAATGTCATGGAAAGGAAGTGGCAAGTTCCTTGGCAAATCATAAATGTCATGGAGGAAATTTGGAGGATCATGGGTGAAAGAACGGTGGTGGTTAATCATATATTCGAGAGAGGGAATAAACTTGCGAGATTTCCTTGCAAATCTAGCTGCGGGACCGAGTGATTATATGCGACTTTCGGGGAAATGGAGACATGGGGAAGAAAGCTCATAAACGGTGACAAGAGTAATATACTACCTAAGGGTGAGGAATTGTCGAAGGTGATGGAGTGGAGGGGAGATGAAAGGATCCGATGGGCGGAGATAGGAAGCAAGGGGAATCAAACAACTTAGGGACCAAAATTCTCAAATTCCTTGGAAGAAGAATGGAGATCCCTTTTCTCACTAACATAGGTGTTTCATGTGCGGCAATTACTCTAGTCATGGTGTATTTACTAAAAAATAGAAAATACACCATGATAAGGCTGAACAAATGTGCGAGAGGAAAATACGGACAACAATACCATAGAACGACGACACACGGTTCACGAGCGGAAGCGGATCGAAGAGGCGTCTAGAAATGTATGCAGGACACGCAAACACAAACCACGGAGGAGACTGCCGGAGAAAGTCGAGAGATCATGAATTCACGCAAGATTAGAAGCAATGAAGGCGCGTCAACAAACGACACATAACGTGGAAGCGATTTCTATGTAATTTCAAATAAAAATCGAAGTTGCGGAGAAAGTCGAGAGAATCCGAACTCACCGCAAAATTGGAAACAATGACGACGTAATATACGACAAACAACACACCGTATTAGATCGGATTCGGAGCAATTTCAACCCAAATCGACACAAAATACCAGAAGTACAAATGGGAGAAATCGGTAGGGATCAGAAGCAACAAACGGGCTTGTGTTGAGGAGCTTCAAAAGATGGAATTTTGTGGAGGGACGAAGGCCAAATCATCCCCGACGTCAAGGAACCGACGGAAACGCGGGCCGCTCGATTGATTTCAATGGGCACTTTCCCTTTTCACTTAGCTAAAGACTATTTGCTTTTGTTGTTTTCACGTTTTCAAAGACCTTTGTCTTTGCTGAACGAACTACTTTATTAATAAAATAGCCACTAGGTGGCACAAAACCTAGTGGCCTTTAATTTAAAAAAAAATAAAAATAATCGGCTTTGATGACATCATAACAAAATCGTTGGTCTTGGAATTTTTAGTTGCTGCAACCTGCATGGTCTTTGCTTTTATTATAATTCTTAATTGAAATTTTTTTACATTTTAGGATCAATTTAATTTAAAAGCATGAGCAATTTCTAAATTTGTAAAAAATTTAACTATTTCCACATTTGTAAAAAAAAAAAAATTAACTTTCCTGTAATCAATTAAAATAAGAGAAACTTTGAGCAGTGCTTTGATTCATGGTCATGTAAATATTTTATAAATTTACTCAATTAAAGTCATATTTAATTTAACATTCATGAAAGAAAAAAAATCTAAAGTAATTGCTAATCCATTGTACTTCCGTAAGGCCAAACGACCATATATGTATGTATTTGGGAATTGAGAATTTGAGATTGATCTTTTAGAAAAGTGTAGGATGCCGTCAAAGCCGTTCGAAGGTCTTTACTTTTTAATTCCTTTTAGCTAAGCATTTTTCTTTTTTTTTGGAAGCAAAGCATCCTAATAAAGAAAAGTGTAGATTTTAATATTGTCTTTTTTATTTTATGCTTAGAAACAAATTTGTGGGACCAATGAGTCCACTTGTCAAATAGTAGACAAATTCCTGGTAGTACTGCAAGAAAAACAATACAAAATAGAACTTTAACGCAATGATTGGATAATATTTTTATTGCTAATAATAAAAAAGAATCTAGCTAACACAGCCAGCCGTTTTTCTAAGTAGGCGTTTGTATGAGTTTTGAAGCTGTGATTTTAAATTAGCGGATATGCGTTTTTAAGCATTGTTTGAAATCATGGGTTTAATTTTTAAATATAAAATTTAATTCGTAAGTTTATATTTTGTAAAAATAAAGATCAGTAAATTGGTGAGATATTTTTAATAATTACCCCCATCAATCATTTATCACTTTCATTAACTTCCACAAATTTTATTTATGTCTACCAACCTTTTAATTTTGTAAAAAAAGACCCATAGTTTAATTTTATTTATTGAACTAAAATTTGATCAATTGATGTTGTATTTTAGAAAAGTCTTCTAATATTAATTTTGAGCCTGTTGTTATGAATTAGCTTATTAATTTTATTATAATTGTGACTTGCTCATTTGGTAAGATTGTATAAGAACTAAGAATGTTTTGATAGTTTTCACAACTTGTGGGATTTTTATGTTTATAAGAGAAAATACTTCTTAAAATATTCAAATTGCATGTCCAAACATGGTTTGAAACCATGGTTTGAAACCATGGTTTGAAACCATGTCCAAATGGGGCCTAAAAGTATCAAGACGAGCATTTTATCTTTCTGAGTACATTACAGAAAGCTTACAAGTAAGAATTAACAAGTGTACAAGCACATTAGGATTAGGAAATTAACTCAAAAGGAAAGGAATGGCAATTAATCTGTGCAATGCTGCACTGAGATCAATGCCAAATCCACAAGTGAAAATTCTACTACTACTGCTGCTATATCTTAAACTTCCACAGTTTGCAGCTTGGGTGTGTTTTCTACATTAGCTGCTTTAACTACACACTTAGTATCATGCGGACACGTCGCTAAGTTCGCTTTGTCTGAGCAAACCAGTAAACCAAGTTTCACAATATCAATAATTTGTTCCTGTGTGAGTTCTGGAAGTTTCTTATTATTGTTCTCATCCATCACAATGACTGCAGGCTTTTGCATTTCTGGAAGTTTCTGCTCTTTTAAGACGGCCTTCTCTTTTTTGCTGTATATTGCATACAGAACCATTTGGAGTATACCAAAGATGAATCCCAACACGTTTGGAGCCTATAAACATAACAAGGAAAGTAATTAAGATTTACATTGATAAGATACAGGATACAAGTGGTATGATCTTGATCCTGGAACTTACCGCTATGTTAATGTCATTTAGTAAAAGACCGTAGAAGAACCACATGACGGCACTTAATGTCAGAAAAACCGATAAAAGTAATGGCATGTATTCCACACTTTTGTTTTGATGACTTTTCTCTGCATGAAATGAGAAAAAATTGAGAATTAAATTCAAACAAAGCCAAAAAAGTAAATTAAAAGACACGTCTATATAAATTTCAATGAATAAATAAGCGAATAATTTGAACGTAAAAAGCTCACCACGATGCCTAAGGGAGCTACAAACACACATAAGGAGAACACAAGACAAATCCATCCAACCACTTGTCCACGAACGGCTCCTTTAAATAGCAATTGAGTAACCAAGATTATTGCACCAAATCCACCCACCACTGATAACAGGAGCATCTTTACAGTTTGGACCTGTGAAGAATTACTTATAAACATCAGACTTGTATGTTCTTCCTTTAGTCCGAATAGGTTAGAAAAACAAAGAACTCCCCTAATGAGAAAAATAGGGGATTTCTTTTTAATCTTACCGTGACTTCTTTGGTGCGTAGAAAAGGTAAACACCAACATAGATAGTCTCAATGAAGACACCAAATGAGTTTATGGTGATGAGAAGGGTCGTGTTGGTCTTCAAAAATATAGTATATCCAAAGCATGGAGCTAAAGAGAGCAACCACATATGGAATTGACTGATACCCTTCGGTTGATTTCTTCTTGTAAATCTTATAAAACGTGGGTCTACAAGTGTGATAAATGGCGTTAGTTAAATTATAAGCCAAATATACCAAAAATTTAAGTAAATGGAGACTCACATTGGAGAAAGGAACACAATGAACGAGACAATGTTACCTGCAAATTGCAAAAGAAAAAAAAAAGGACGATGAATTTAAACACATGCAACACTTTGAATCTATTTTCAGAAAACACTAATGTAATTTAGCTAGGAGAAAGAGGCTCGTGTTAAACAAGCTCTACATAAATTACTGAGAATTTTCGTAATTTGACATTCCAAAACATTTTTGGGAAGATTACGAAACAAATTAAATATGTTTATCAAATATTAAGAAAAAGCACTTCTTAAATAAATTTGCGGCAAACACAAACTCTTGCTCTCTGAAAAGCTATTTTAATAAATATGTTTTCAAAATAAACTATTTGAGAAAGATTAGACCAAACAAAGTAGTACTTAGTATTAAGAAATCCAATAAGAATATTTAGCAAGGAATAAGCAAGAAGGAGAAAAAAGGTATATTTACCAAAGGACACCAAAAACAAAAGCCCAATGACCAGATATACCAGCCATCTGTTTTTTATGTTTCTGGATAAAGAGTTACAAATTTCTAGCACTGTCTCTCACCCACAAAGCTGGAGTTGCAAAAGACAAGTAAAG